>NC_136262.1:204396496-204503996 GCF_964187855.1 Myxine glutinosa
TGAGGGAGGAGGGGGGAGGGGCGGAGTGGGAGGGGGGAGGGGGAGGGAGGGGGAAGGGGAGGGGAGGGGGAGGGGGGTGAGGGGAGGAGGGGGAGGGGAGGGGGTGGGGAAGGGGAAGGGGGAGGGGAGGGGGGAAGGGGGAGGGGGAAGGGGGAGGGGGAGGGGGGAAGAGGATGGGAGGGGAATGGGGTGGAGGGGAGGAGAGGGGGGAGGGGAGGAGAGGGGGGAGGGGAGGAGAGGGGGGAGGGGAGAAGAGGGGGGAGGGGAGAAGAGGGGGGAGGGGAGAAGAGAGGGGGGAAGTACCCGGCATTCCGTGTATAAACGTGAGGGAGAAGAGGGGGGAGGGGGAGGGGAGGGGGGAGGGGAGGGGGGAGGGGAGGGGGGAGAGGATGGGGAGGGGAGGGGGAGGGGAGGGGGGAGAGGATGGGGAGGGGAGGGGGAGGGGAAGGGGTAGAGGGAGGGGATGGGGAGGGGATGGGGAGAGGGAGGGGTAGGGGGAGGGGGAGGGGGAGGGGGAGGGGGAGGGCACGCGAATCGTCGAATCAGCGCGCTGCTCTGCCACCGATTCAGATTCCGTCTATAATATTCCTCGCTGAAAACAAATGTGGATCTAGAGATGAAAGAAAAAAAAACCTATGTGGTGTGAATGGCAATGTTCCTCGCTGAAATGTGAAAAAACGCAATCGCGCGGCAAGGAACATCACGTGATCGCTCTGAGCGATCGATTGCAACTCTGCGTCGTGTCGTGGGCGTGGCCAACGTGGCCTCATGCTCCCAGGTGATTGGCTAACTCGAGCTCGAGCGAGCCATAATGCGCTACGTTATGGCAAAAAATATGGATCTAAAGATGAAAGGGAAAAAAACCTATGTGGTGTGAATGGCAATGTTCGTCGCTGAAATGTGAAAAAAGGCAATTGCTTTTCGCTCTGAAATACGTACGAACGCGTAACTGAGTTAATGGCGGCAAGGAACATCACGTGATTGCTCTGAGCGAATCAGCGCGCTGCTCTGCGACCGGTCAGATTCCGTGCATAATATTCCTCGCTGAAATGCGCTGAGGTAAAAATATGGTTAAAAAATATTATGAAATCAATTTTTAGGTCGGCCATGTTCTTACCAGGCTCAATGGCCATGTCTGTGCCAAATATCAAGTACGTGAGCCTCTCCGTTTAGGAGTCTATTGGTAACATCACTCACACACACACACACACACACACACACACACACACACACACACACACACACACACACACACACACACACACACACACACACACACACACACACACACACACACACACACACACACACACACACACACAGTGTTTTATATATATATATATATAAAATATATAAAAATAAAATATAAAAAACAAAACATATTTATGTATATTTTAATGTAAAAATATGTTATAAATATATATATATATATATATATATATATATATATATTTTTTTTAACAGATATTTTTACATTAAAATATACATAAATATGTTTTGTTTTTTAACTCTCCTGGAATTGTCAGGAAAAAAAGCTCTCAACATTTTTGGAATGCCCCCTAATAAGGCCAAGGCTGAAGCACAAGGCCTGCTCTTGCATTGTAAACAGGTGGGTAGCCTCCCATCTTATGGCATCTCTTCCGGTCTAACTTGCAACTGGTTCAATTCCCAAAATCCAGACAGACCACACACACACCAACCCTTTTGTCCCATTTGTGGAACCAATTTCCAGAGGCTGTTCTATCACAATCTTCCCTCAAGGCTTAAAAAGCAGGTGCTGCACACCATCATCTCATGTCAACCGTAAACCCTATCATCCTTTTCAATACCATTAACCTTATTTAACCTAACCCTTCTACCATAAAATCACCAAGTGTCCTGCTTTTTGTAAAAAAAAAATTTTCCTGTGCTATTCACAATCCATAACATGAAAGGAGCATTCACAATGCTTGCTGTTATGTCTGGAACTTCCTACCATAATTATAACTTCTCACCCCAATTGAGCCATTCTCCACCTTCCACCAGCATACCTCTCTCCACCTTCCACCATCATGCCTCTCCCCACCTGCCACTAGCATACCTCTCTCCACCTTCCACCAGCATACCTCTCTCCACCTTCCACCAGCATACCTCTCTCCACCTTCCACCAGCATACCTCTCTCCACCTTCCACCAGCATACCTCTCTCCACCTTCCACCAGCATACCTCTCTCCACCTTCCACCAGCATACCTCTCTCCACCTTCCACCAGCATACCTCTCTCCACCTTCCACCAGCATACCTCTCTCCACCTTCCACCAGCATACCTCTCTCCACCTTCCACCAGCATACCTCTCTCCACCTTCCACCAGCATACCTCTCTCCACCTTCCACCAGCATACCTCTCTCCACCTTCCACCAGCATACCTCTCTCCACCTGCCACCAGCATGCCTCTCTCCACCTTCCACCATCATGCCTCTCCCCACCTGCCACCAGCATACCTCTCTCCACCTTCCACCAGCATGCCTCTCTCCACCTTCCACCATCATGCCTCTCCCCACCTGCCACCATCATGTCTCTCCCCACCTGCCACCACCATGTCTCTCCCCACCTGCCACCTCCATGCCTCTCACCACCATTCACCAGCATACCTCTCTCCACCTTCCACATCATGCCTCTCACCACCTTCCACCAGCATACCTCTCTCCACCTTCCACCAGCATACCTCTCTCCACCTTCCACCAGCATACCTCTCTCCACCTTCCACCAGCATACCTCTCTCCACCTTCCACCAGCATACCTCTCTCCACCTTCCACCAGCATACCTCTCTCCACCTTCCACCAGCATACCTCTCTCCACCTTCCACCAGCATACCTCTCTCCACCTTCCACCAGCATACCTCTCTCCACCTTCCACCAGCATACCTCTCTCCACCTTCCACCAGCATACCTCTCTCCACCTTCCACCAACATACCTCTCTCCACCTTCCACCATAATGCCTCTCCCCACCTTCCACCATAATGCCTCTCCCCACCTGCCACCACCATGCCTCTCCCCACCTGCCACCACCATGCCTCTCCCCACCTGCCACCACCATGCCTCTCCCCACCTGCCACCACCATGCCTCTCCCCACCTGCCACCACCATGTCTCTCCCCACCTGCCACCACCATGTCTCTCCCCACCTGCCACCACCATGCCTCTCCCCAACTTCCACACCATGCCTCTCACCACCATTCACCAGCATACCTCTCTCCACCTTCCACCAGCATACCTCTCTCCACCTTCCACCAGCATACCTCTCTCCACCTTCCACCAGCATACCTCTCTCCACCTTCCACCAGCATACCTCTCTCCACCTTCCACCATAATGCCTCTCCCCACCTGCCACCACCCATGTCTCTCCCCACCTGCCACCACCATGCCTCTCCACACCTGCCACCACCATGTCTCTCCCCACCTGCCACTACCATACCTCTCTCCACCTTCATGCCTCTCCCCACCTGCCACCACCATGTCTCTCCCCACCTGCCACCACCATACCTCTCTCCACCTTCCACCAGCATACCTCTCTCCACCTTCCACCATAATGCCTCTCCCCACCTGCCACCAGCAGACCTCTCTCCACCTTCCACCATCATGCCTCTCCCCACCTGCCACCACCATGTCTCTCCCCACCTGCCACCACCATGTCTCTCCCCACCTGCCACCACCATGTCTCTCCCCACCTGCCACCACCATGTCTCTCCCCACCTGCCACCACCATGTCTCTCCCCACCTGCCACCACCATGTCTCTCCCCACCTGCCACCACCATGTCTCTCCCCACCTGCCACCACCATGTCTCTCCCCACCTGCCACCACCATGTCTCTCCCCACCTGCCACCACCATGTCTCTCCCCACCTGCCACCACCATGTCTCTCCCCCACCTGCCACCACCATGTCTCTCCCCACCTGCCACCACCATGCCTCTCACCACCATACCTCTATCCACCTTCCACATCATGCCTCTCACCACCATACCTCTATCCACCTTCCACATCATGCCTCTCACCACCTTCCACCACCATGCCTCTCACCACCATACCTCTCACCACCATACCTCTATCCACCTTCCACATCATGCCTCTCACCACCTTTCACCACCGTTCCCCAGCAGACCTCTCCCCACCATGCCTCTCCCCACCTTCCACACCATACCTCTCTCGACCTTCCACCAATATGCCCCTGACCACCTTCCACCACCATGCCCCTGACCACCTTCCACCACCATGCCTCCCATCAACTTCCACCACCATGCCTCCCATCAACTTCCACCACCATGCCTCTCCCCACCTTCCACCACCATGCCTCTCCCCACCTTCCACCACCATGCCTCTCCCCACCTTCCACCACCATGCCTCTCCCCACCTTCCACCACCATGCCTCTCCCCACCTTCCACCACCATGCCTCTCCCCACCTTCCACCACCATGCCTCTCCCCACCTTCCACCACCATGCCTCTCCCCACCTTCCACCACCATGCCTCTCCCCACCTTCCACCACCATGCCTCTCCCCACCTTCCACCACCATGCCTCTCCCCACCTTCCACCACCATGCCTCTCCCCACCTTCCACACCATACCTCTCTCGACCTTCCACCAATATGCCCCTGACCACCTTCCACCACCATGCCTCCCATCAACTTCCACCACCATGCCTCCCATCAACTTCCACCACCATGCCTCTCCCCACCTTCCACCACCATGCCTCTCCCCACCTTCCACCACCATGCCTCTCCCCACCTTCCACCACCATGCCTCTCCCCACCTTCCACCACCATGCCTCTCCCCACCTTCCACCACCATGCCTCTCCCCACCTTCCACCACCATGCCTCTCCCCACCTTCCACCACCATGCCTCTCCCCACCTTCCACCACCATGCCTCTCCCCACCTTCCACCACCATGCCTCTCCCCACCTTCCACCACCATGCCTCTCCCCACCTTCCACCACCATGCCTCTCCCCACCTTCCACCACCATGCCTCTCCCCACCTTCCACCACCATGCCTCTCCCCACCTTCCACCACCATGCCTCTCCCCACCTTCCACCACCATGCCTCTCCCCACCTTCCACCACCATGCCCCTGACCCACCTTCCACCACCATGCCCCTGACCACCTTCCACCACCATGCCCCTGACCACCTTCCACCACCATGCCTCCCATCAACTTCCACCACCATGCCCCTGATCACCTTCCACCACCATACCTCCCATCAACTTCCACCGCCATGCCTCTCCCCATCTTCCACCACCATGCCTCCCATCAACTTCCACCACCATGCCTCCCATCAACTTCCACCACCATGCCTCTCCCCACCTTCCACCACCATGCCTCTCTCCTTTTTGTTTTATAATGCAGTGCATGCTCATACTACATGTGTACATAACATAAAATAAAAAGCACTCATAATTATAATATGATAGTCTTTTTATTTTTAACTCCACATATCCATCACCAAGCTCCCTCAAGCTATGCTGCCAAGTTCTTCCAACAAATTCCTACCAACACCTGCTCTCACTCAACTGGACTGTGTACAAATTTGAATACACAAGTTGTATTTTAATTGAATTAGATGGTAACAACAATGGAGAAAGGCATATTCAATATTATTTGCATCAAGGTTAAATCAACCTGTTCATTCTAGGTGCAGCCTCTCAAGTTAAAAGTCAGTTTTCTCGATGTTAACACGGTTTGGATTTATTTAACGATATCCGCTGAGGCCTCAAAAAATGTTACCAATCCAAGGATAAGACAGGAAAAAAAAAATCCTCCCATTTTAATGCGTCAAGGCATCACGATCTCCAATCAGAACACTCATCCGCCCTGTGGGATTAACAGGCCATGCATTTGTCCAAAATATGCCACAAGTTCACCTTCAAGGAGGTTCTATTTTTGCCGTAATCTGATGCGATGCCTGAAACCCGTGCAGAGACAGAACTGCATAAAGGAAGATAACTAAAAAAACTGCATAAATATCAATACATATATAACTGCATAAGGATAACTAAAATAAAAATAAACTAAATGCTAAGCAACAAAACACTGAGTGACATCAACCGTAGCTGTTCATAATGTGCGGAATTCATCTCGTTGGCAAAAGTAGTTAATTTTGATCATTGCAAATCTTTACTTTCAAACTACACATACCAATCTACATGTTTTTGCATTTACATCCCACATGTGACACTGCACCTTTCCATTTTTACCTGGCTTTGCCTTGTGAATGCTTCTCTGCGGAAGTGAGCCTCCATCACTCGCTTTTCGCTTGGCCCTGCCACCTGTTAAATCAATAAAATAAAAATCAATAAAAGACACGACACAAAAGGTTTTTAAAGGGTTATTTGGCTGTCATTGACAATCTAAAGGGAATACTTCAATGTTAGGTGGAATTATCATATTCCTACTGGTATTGCAGTTTCTTCTTCACGGTGCTGAGCATGATTTTATGTTTCATAAACTACGTACACTTACGTCTTCAATAACTGACGAGTTTTACTCAAACACCACCACCACCGCGGCTGTGAGCAGTTTACTCCCACCACCCTTATTCATACATCGTAGGTGGATGGCCCCTCATATGCTTGCACTGCACAGGTTAAGTCCTTCACATATCGCGGCCTCTGCCACCAAAGGTGGATGGAGGTTATGTTTTCACCCCTGTCTGTCTGTCTGTCTGTCCGTTTGTGAACAAAATATCTCAAAAAGTTGTGGACGGATTCGGACGAAATTTGGCAGAGATGTTTAATCCATATGTGACACGGACGAAATGATTAGATTTTGTTGAACATCCGGATTCGAATCCGACTAGTAGAATTTTTAAAGTGATTCTTCACCATTGGGAAATAGGGCCAAAAACGATAAATAGCAGGATATCTCAAAACGTTGTGGACGGATTTGAACGAAACTTGTTGGACCGATTGGGTGTGTGACAAGGAAGAATCGATTACATTTTGCTGAAGATCTGGATCCGGATCCAGCTAGTAGAACGATTTAAGTGATTCTTCACCATTGAGTGATATGGCCAACCAGGCGGAGGTTTGCTCTACACCGAGTGCTATTCTAGTTACAATGTGCATCTGTCCTTCCACAGTCTTGCAAAAATAATGGTTTTATTTCTCTCGTGAGCTGACACTACACACCGTCTCACAGTGCACTCAGTAGTGTCCAAATTGCATTCGCTTCGCTGTAGCACAGCAATGCAGAATGTTATCTGCTGGCAGGGAGGAAACAAGACAAATGGACCACACCGTACAATAAAACTGCTTGGTCAGATTCTTCCTACTCCCCTATCTCATCCCACCCTCCTCACCTTATAAACTTCAAAATGGAATAACATCCTTCTTATTATGCTTGCAGTAAAACAATCGGAATAGCAATTTACAATGCACGGTGACTGCAATTAATTATGGCGTTTAGTTTGCAATTTGAAATGCAATGTGTTCAACCAGTGTATCGCAACACTTCCATTAAAGAGGCTATTGCAGTATTGCACGCCAATGAACAATACGATCCCTTTGCTATTGATCATAGTAAAACCGCAGAGGCTGAAAAAAAGAAATAAAAAATGGTGGAATTAGCAAAAAAAAAAAAAAAAAGCCCAAACTATGGCTCGATGGCAGAGCATTCCAGCACTAACTTCATGAGGCATCAAGGGTTGAAAAAGATTGTCGTTTGCGCTTTGTCCACATCTTGTCATCAACAGTCATGGTGGGTAAGATGAAATGTGTAGCCCAATGTGAGGTTTCCCTTCAAGCTTTAGCCAGAGGAGCATTTGCTTTGAACAATTTGAGTCATTATGCTACAAAAACAAAAAAAAGACTTCATCTTACAAATTCATCCACAGCCATTGCTTCATCGTCCAACGCACTTTGAACTCTGTCGCTGAAAATAAGAAAAAGGATAAGCACATTGTTAATAACATGCATTTCTCTAGTGTTCCGAGTTCAAGAGGATTTAAATATTTGGTTATTAGTTGGATGAAGGAAGAAGAATATTTCAAACGTCAACACCATCACCAGTGGAGCTAAAGTCTTTCCAGGCACCGTTACCTGTACAACGATCTGATCAACCTCCAGGTAATCATTTCTTGCTTTAACAGCCACATCACACTCATCGTCTTCTTCTGTATCCGCACACTCATAGTGGTTCTCTTCTTCAACATTTCCAACTACCAGAGGAATAGTCACATTATTTTCTCCACTGCAGGAAAACACAGCCACAGCAAAAATGCTCACAATGGCAGATGCAACCTGAAATTCAAAGCAAAAGGCCTTTATTCACACCTGTTTGCAGCACACTGCCTCATATTCCTCAATCAACTCAAAAACCTCGCTGGAAGGGTGCATCAGGAGGATTTCTAGGAATTCCACGTACATGCTGTTGGATGCTGCAAAATGTGAAGGGTATACATTATAAACTTGTACAGTCTAGGTTTTTTCCATCACAAGATTACCACGTGACTGATTGATGAGAGGTCAGATTAAAATGCAAAACCAAACACCCAAACTTAAAGGGCATCTTTATGTACAAAATATCTAATGGTAAATGCATACATACATGACATTGGAGATTAAAGAAGAGGATGAAATTATAAAATAAAATAAAAATGAGCACATTGTGCACTGCACGCGGACTTGGCATCGAGAGAGGGGAGGGATGTGAGCTTGGAGTTGAGAGGGGAAGGCTGTGGACTTTGGGTTGGGAGGGGGGAGGGGTGTGGACGAGGAGTTGGGAGGGGTAAGGAGGGATGTGCACTTGGTGGAGGGGGGAGGGATGCAGACTTGGAGTTGGGAGATTATGCGGACATGGAGTTGGAAGAAGCGTGGGGGTATTGCGGAAGAAAGGGGTTGAAGACTTGAAGTCGCATTTTACATTGCAAGAAATTTCCACGGGTCCCTGTTATTATGCTGTCAAAAGACATTCCTGTCACACTCCCTAAACAATCCATACTGTCATGTTCAGGGTGATTAACACCGCCTCTGAAAGGATGGGCCGAACAGACTAACTCCCTCAGACTGTGTCAATTATGGCGGACTTTGTGCTCGTGCATGGGACTGGGGAGAATCACGAGGCTCCTCATCTCTTAAGCGTGGAAGAAGCGTGGAAGAATTGAGGAAGAAAGGGGTTGAAGACTTGAAGTCGCATTTTACATTGCAAGAAATTTCCACGGGTCCCTGTTATTATGCTGTCAAAAGACATTCCTGTCACACTCCCTAAACAATCCATACTGTCATGTTCAGGGTGATTAACACCGCCTCTGAAAGGATGGGCCGAACAGACTAACTCCCTCAGACTGTGTCAATTATGGCGGACTTTGTGCTCGTGCATGGGACTGGGGAGAATCACGAGGCTCCTTATCTCTTAAAACCAAACGGGTTTATTCCCTAAACAAATGACAACCAGGGAAGATTGACCCAATGGGCAGAATTTGACAACAAAATGGAAGGAAGAAATGAGGGATTCAAGGAACAACAAATAACAATGTACAATGAGGTAAAGAATGAGGTCAAATAAATTTAAAGGAATCTAAGGCACCTCACACAGGACACAGATGGCAAAAGGGATAAAACCGGGGACTCAGCTGTGGTGATAGCAAGGGAGGATGGTGGGGCGATGAGTGGCCCCAAACAGGCGAAGTGATGAGATGAGGTGATGGGAAGGATGATGAGGAGACGAGCTGCAGGATTAACGGGCAGCAGACACATGAACACAGGCATAGGGTGAAGGGCGGCAGGCAATCAAAAGCCTCCTTACACTCTCCAAATCTCTCACGACCCTCCCCAGTCTCTCCTCAGAACTCTGAATATCTTCAGAAAAACCTAGAAATCTAGCAATCCTTCCCCACGCATCACAGGCTCCTTCTCCTTCTCTTCAGAACTCGTACAATCCTCTTGCACCTTTTTCAGCTCCTCTTGTCTCGCATGACAACCCTCCACCCTCGAAACGTTGGACTCCACCCTTGGAAGCGTTCCTAGCTATGATCCTCCTCTGCTGGCGTTCTTAGCTATGATCCTCCTCTGGTGGCGTTCATAGCTCCGCCTGTCTTCACTGTCTTCCGGCGCCCCCGATAGATGGTTTCAGGTTTTACACACGCTTCCTTCACTTAATCCCTCACTATCTATTACAAGCACCATCGTCAATATGGTATACAATCAAACAGACAATCCTTAAGCTGACGTGTCCCTAATTATTACATTGAGATAGGCTATCTACTCACACACGGATCATACTACTCCAGACAGTTCTATCGGTTCTAAGGTAATCTCTAACACCCCACTCCCCCCACACCCCCATAAACGTAACAATACTCTATTGGAAACTAATTCCCTTACAGCAGCCAGATGGAACTCGATAATCTGCTAGTAAGTAAATAAAATCAACAAGAGCGAAGTCGATGGTACGCCATCAGAATACCCCACGCTTACCACCGAAAGCAAAGTTGAAAGATGGCAAAAGGTTCCACGAATACAAAAACATTGCAAAAAGGAATGATCCAATGTCAAATTTTGAGCAAACTATATTTCTTGCTTTGACACCTGTGACCCTAAGTTCCCATTTCCTGGAGCATGAACCTTCAGCTTCAGCATGTTAATTTGTACGCAATTTTATTATATTGCAATGTACTGTCTTGCTGTCCGATTTCTCCACGATTGAATGTTTATGATCGGTGGAATAAAACCATTTACTACTACCATTACTGCTACTAATACTACCACTGCTAAATACAGACTTGGCATTTAATATGGAATATTTTTTTTGTGGGGGTGAACTTACTTTTCAAGATGACTTGGAACCAAAAGTTCATTGGTATTATGTTGAAATTATTCTAGATTTTGTTAATGTGACCTTTAAAAGAAAAAAAAACCACATTTGACATTTCGAAGCAAATAAATTGATCCTTGAAAGTGATGTAAACTGATATCGAACTCAATTCACGGACAGTAGTGTTAAACTTCTGTGCGTTTTCCAGAAGTATCTCTTTATTTTGCACATTAGCCAAAAAAAATTTCAACAAAAACAAAAGCTAAATTATGACTGGGATTACGGACACTAAAATTACAGTTCAGTACTTCGTGTAACCCCCACGAGAGGGGCACGTTCGGAGAGCACGTACATGTCGAGGCATGCTGTTCACGAGATTTGCCAAGGTTTGGACAGGAATCGCTTGCCATGCAGTGACAATAGTCTGCTGCAATTCACGCACAGAGGCAGGCTGCTGGTCCAAGTGGTCGATTTGACGCGTTAATTCTGCCCACAAGTTCTCTATCGGATTCATATCCGGGGACATGGCAGGCCACTCCATATGCTCGACACCACGGTCAGCAAGAACGTGTTGGATCATGCGAGCACGATGAGGCCGCGCATTGTCATCTTGGAAGACAAAGTTTCCTCGAAAGGCTGCACGAGCAAATGGAAGCAATGTTTCTTCCAGAATGACACTGTACTTTAACTGGTTCAGGTTTCCATTCAGAACCAGGTCAGTTTTGCCCCCTGCATGAAAAGCAGCCCAAACGGTCACCCCACCACCTCCAGCTTGGACTCTTGGCACTATACAATCTTCGTTGTGGGCTTCATGCACTTGTCTGCGCATTCGGACGCGGCCATCTTGACGATAGACCAGAAATCGAGACTTGTCACTTAAGGTCACGTGATTCCAGTTTCCTGGCTGCCATTGACGGTGCTCTCTGGCCCACTGCAATCGGCGCTGGCTGTGTTGTCTGGTCAGGCGTGGCTTTCTCAGGGGACGCCTGGCACGATAGCCTGCTTGAACCAGTCGTTGGTTGACCAGCCTTCTGGACACAGGCGCATTTGTCAGTTGCTGCCACTCAGACCTAAGCCGATTAGCTGACTTGGTACGGCCATTGCAGACTAACCGGTGCAGCTGGTGATCATCTCTCCTTGTGGTTCTGCGTGGACGTCCTGGCCTCGGTATTGGAGTAGGGACACCCCTCTGAGCATTTTGTTTCAGGATCTTTGACACCTGACCTTGAGTGATGCCATACTTCCGAGCAATAGCACACTGTTTCATGCCAGAATTTCGTAAAGCCACCACTCCATGACAAACAGCATTGTCACGTTGACGGACCATCTCCAGAGGAAGCAGCAATAACTTTTGTAGACGTGCAGCAGTTGTTTTCCACTAATACAGAACGCAACAACCCTTATATACCCGATTGTGAAGCCAATCGTCAAATGTACCTGTCCTTACATTTTGTCATGCCACCTGTGATATAATCCTGTTATTGACTTCTTGCTGCGAAAGACAATCAGTGACATGGTTCTTTCAACAAAGACATCACCGAAGCAGAAAAGAAACTCACCAGATTGATATACTGAGTTCAGAAAGTAAACCCAAGTCAAGAAAAAAAAAAATTCCATATTAAATGCCAAGTCTGTAGTTTACCAAACACATTGACATTCCAAATCCATGTTGTTAGCAGATGGACTGGGATTAAATTCTGAATCCAACCTACTGCTCATTATATCATTACTAATGCATGGCTATGCCGATGATGCAGCACCTCTACTTTCTCCATATTCCGGGCAGGAATTTAACATTTGCTCAGGGTGTCAATGACAACTTAATTACACTTCACAAGGGACACCGTGGGATCTTTCATGTCCAACAACTAATGTTAGCAGACGAGATGGCCATTTTAACATTGTTACCAGGGATTGCACACATATTGATGAATCACCCTGCCTGTGAAACACTAAGATGATGGTTTATAGCCGAGCCAAGATTCAAACCCAGGCTAGACAGCTCAGAGAAGAGTAATCCAAATCCATATTATATAAATAAATAAAAATGCACCAATTGCCTGAATCCGGCACATTTGTAAAGGAGAAAATAACAAAGTATCCTTTTTGGATTTAGGTCTTCATTACGGAAGTTTACATGAGATAATGGTATGGCTGAAAAAAAAACCCAAAATAAATTTCAACACAGACTAGAAAGGCACTCTTTGACATCGACCGATATGCCTGCACCCACATTATTACATCATATATACAGTGCCTATAGAAAGTCTACACACCTTTCAAAATTTTAACCTTTTGTTGCCTTGTAATGAAAATGCATTAAACCAGACTTTTTCCACCTGTATTTACACATCGTAACCCACAACTCCCAACGCTCCCTAAACTCTCTCACTCTCTTCAATCCCACTCATCTCTCCAGGTCTTTAAAACAGCTGTTCACCACAATCGTAGGCCGAAAAAAATATATTGCTGGTCTCTGGTCAGACCAAAGTTCCAGAATTGATGCGGCGATGCAGTTTTTTTTTTTCTTGGTTTTTTTTTGAAAAGCATGGATTGCACATATAAAGGTGTTTTTTGTGTCCTCATGCCCTTGCGGTCCTCCTCATCTGCTATGGCGCCATCCAAAGAGAAATTAAAGACAGCCAATGGGACTTGTAGGCCTTTTTTTTGTAAATAATGAACACAAGCTTAAGTTATTTTAAAATGTATTTATTCTGAAAATCATTAAGTTCTTCAAGAATATTATAGACTGCCATTTCGTTCTGGAGGTCGCCTTGCCGTACCGTCAAACATTCCAATGCGTCAATCGCGTCAACACTGCGCATGCGCAAGTGGTCAAACAGGCCGATGGTCTCCCACGATCTCTTCTCCCAGTCCACCAGATTATCACAGACACTTACAACTTCATGACAAAAGAGATAGGATCCAGGCCTAACTAACGAGATCACCCGCAGCTCTCCAGGCCTTCTGGTTGCTTCACACGAACCCGACAAAAACGTCTTCGTTTCAATAAATGACAATATCAAGCCGATTGGATTCATGACGTCACGGCACACAACACTACTCATATCTTTGGAACGGCTGGTTGGATTTGGACAAACTAAACGTAGGTTTGTAGGGGAGAACCGTGCGCGAACGTCGATACCAATGGCGACCCTCACAGACCCGTATTTCCCGAGATAGCGCGCTGGCCCGGCAACAACAGGCATGCGCTGTTGTAGGTACCGAAATAAATAAATTTAAAAAAAAAAAAAAGGGTCAAAATCGATGCGTGCGCTGACCAGAGATCACAAATATATTTTTCTCGGCCTTATCTTCCCCCATCCAAAACCCTGATCTTTTCTACCCCTGTTAATTCACCCCAGATCCACTTTTTTGAAATACCAACTTCTTTCCTGGAAGGCCTAGCTGTGTCCATATGTTTTTTTTAACCTCTCCCACCCCCACTCCCCTTCCCACGCCTCCTCCCCCCATGCCCTCTACCTCCCACAGATCTCTCGATGCCCCTGCTCTCAAATGTTGTACTTGTGTGCTTCCCCCTCTCTCCCCATCTTGTCTCCTGTTCCCTTTATTTCGTCTTGTGTCTGTTTTTTTTGTCATTAATGTTAGCACTTACACGAGCCTCAATCTTGCATACAAAAAATAAAAAAATTAAAAAATCAGCCTAAATCAGGCGTCCCTCCAAATTGTATGGCGAAGCAAGGGGAAGACTGATCAGAGAGGCCACCAAGAGGTCAATGGCAACTTTGAAAGAGCTACCAGCCTTTATGGCAAAAACTGGTCACTGTGTGCATGTGACATCAATATCCCAGGCACTCCACAAGTCTGGCCTGTACGGTAGAGTGGCAAGAAGGAAGCCATTACTCAAAAAAGCCCACCTTGCGTCCTGTTTGAGGTATGCAAAAACCATTCTGGAGATTTTGAAGCCATGTGGCAAAACGTTTTGTGGTCTTATGAAACCTAGATGGAACGTTTTGGCCCAAATGCAAAATGTTACATTTGGTGCAAACCCAACACAACACATAACCCAAAGAACACCATCTCTACTGTGAAGAATGGTGGTGGCATCACCATGATATGGGGATGTTTTCTCATCAGCAGGGATTGGGGTTACTTGTCAGGATAGAAGGGAAAATGGATGGAGCAAAATACAGAAAAATCCTAGAGGAAAACCTGCTGCCCTCTGCAAGAAAGCTGAAATTGGGACGGAAGTTCACCTTTCAGCACGTCAACAACCCGAAGCACACAGTCAAAGCTACACTGGAGTGGCTAAGCAACAAAAAGATAAATGTCCTTGAATGGCCCAATCAGAGCCCTGACCTAAATCCAATCGAAAATCTGTGGCATGACGAGAGGATTGCTTTCCATCAACGCTCCCCATACATCTTGACACACTTACCACCGAAAGCAAAGTTGAAAGAGGACAAAAGGTTCCACAAAAACACTTATCTAAACAAGATATTCTAGTTTTGTATTTTTAATTAATTTTCTGAAATTTGTAGAATTTGCTTTTCACTTGGAAGTTGTCGGTTACGATGTGTAAATAAAGGTGGAAAAAGTCTGATTTAATGCCTTTTAATTCAATAAGGATTTAAGGCTACAAGGCAACAAAAGGTGAAAACTTGGAAAGTGGGTGTAGACTTTCTTTAGGCACTGCACTTGTACCAAGTTTGATATAAATTCCTCCAGCTGTTCTCAAGTATCACATTGTTACCTGACATGACCTCTGACCTTTAACACCAAAATCTAATGAGTTCATCTTTGCATCGCAATATATACTTATACCAGTTTGCTCAAAATCCCATCACTGGTTCAGAAGTTAGCATGGCAACATAATTTGTACCGAACAGGACCTCTGACCTTTGACCTATTGACTCCATAATATAATCAGTTCATCTTTGCATCATTATACATACTTGTACCAAGTGTACCTTTAATCCATTCATTCATTCATTCAACGGAAACCAATCACAGACAACTTAGGCAACGGAGGCATAAAAAAACTACATTTAATATCAAAGTTTAAATACAAATATGCAAACCTGAAATAAGATCACATTTTTATCACAAAAACTAAGGAAAGGTTTAACAACTGATGACGTATTCAAAATGGTGGAATTTGAGACCATCGTGCACATATACGGGGACCCACACAACCCCACAACCCCATATAAGGGGACCCCGGGACCCACACAACCTTGACAGCCAAAGTCTCAATTAAACTCTGCATCAAGTGGAGTGTACTTGGATATATGATTTCTCTTATACTTTTAAACAAAAGGGGAACATCATGGAAAACACTTTGGCAAATTGCAAATCCTATTTGCTCTCGAGTTCATTTTGGAACAGTCTACACCATTCGAGGAGAGTAGTTTTATAAATCTTACAAGTTGGAGAATTCTAAGGAATGATCACAATAGAGAAGAGATAAACTAAGGTGCACAACGAGCCCTACCATTGAAAAAATAATAATAATAATAATCATCATCATCATCAGATGCGAATACAGCAAATGTTTCGATAATCGTTTTTTTTTGTTGTTTTTTTTTTACAGATGTCGAGGCTCATGGAAAAGCATTAGAGGGTGGAGGGTTGACAAGACGTGTTGTTGTTTTGTATGCAGCCTGTATCTGCTGGTTGCATCATTTCTGGAAGCACAGCTGTGCCACTGATGCAGTGCCTCTGTTACCAGTAAGCTGGTAGTCATTTTTCTGACCTTGGAAGGATGACAGGCTGAGTCAACCAACCTGGTGTTCGTTCAACAGCACGACGGTGGCTTGAACTCAAGATGCTAAGATCTCAAGCCAGCCACTTTAACTGTTAATCCAATACTAGGCTTACAAGACGTCAAAAGGGAACAAATTACATTTGCATTGTGTGCGGTATCTACGTACCTGCCACTCCATCTTCGTCGTCATCGAGCAGCATGAGCGAACCCGGCGTGACATTTTCACCTTTGATCTGGCTTGTGCTCACATCCATCAGGGGGCCAGATTTGTCAGGAGTAAAAAGCTCTAACTTGCTGAGCCACTGAAAAAACAGCACGCACCAGCAATTTAGGAGATATGTCTCGTCCTTTGCATCTGAATGTTCATTTGTTATACCAGCTTTCCCATGAACCTTAGATTTAGGAAGGAATTTTTATTTTCCAATATGGTCATGTACAGTTCAGATCTAACAATCCTCACGAACAGTACAAAGACAACATATAGTGTCTTGATTATATGTTCATTATAATACAGCTTGTAGTGATGTTGGTACACAGCCACAGATGTTAGCGCTACCACAAGTACCAGTGCTGTTGTTAGTGAGCAAGTCTTCTTCATCTTCCTCTTCACTACAGATCATCAAATCAACCTCCATGGTTTGTCTCGTCATTAACGCCTTCCTCCATCGTAATATTGGTGCCATCTTATGTTTTATTGTGAAATAAGTTAATGATTTTGGAAGGCTTAACCAAGGTTTAATCACAGAAAGTGGATCGTGCGCAATAACGATAGGATCATCCACAACAATACGGTGCTGAAACTACTATATGGTTTTCCATTTGTTTGTACCATATGCTGATTCTGCATAGCCTGGTGTTGACTTAGCGGTTAGGGTGCTGGCTTGGGATCCGAGGATCCTGAGTTGGAATCCCGGTCGATCGTTGAATTAATTCCAGAGGGGTTGACTCAGCCTGTCATCCTTCCGAGGTCGGCAAATTAAGTACCAGATTTCTGGGATGAATGTGCCGGTGTGTACCCCGGTTTAGAATAGGTACACCATATCCCTGCATGCCGTAACAGACTAAAGGGTTGGCGTCAGGAAGGGCATCCGGCCAATAAAAACATTGCCTCAAAAAGGGAACCATGATGATTGTCATGGGGCCCGCAAGGCTAACCTCTGCTCTGGCAGGGAAAATGGCCTTAAAAAGGGAATTTCTTTTTTCATATGCTGATTCTGCGTGGACTGTGCTTCCCTGCTAACTGAGCTCTGGTAGCTTGTACCTGTAGCTGCGTTGGAATCTTTGGAAGTAACTACAGAAATCTATCTATCCAGTTTCTTACCGCAAAAGGCAACAAATCTTTAGTCTTTGGTCCTTTAACATTTCGTTCTACTTTTTCACATTTCTCAATTCATTCCAATTCTTGCTTTTTCTTTATTTCTCTCTTTCTTCATCTATCTGTCTAAGAAAAAGTTAATTACTGCAGAAATTTTTCTGTAAGGCTAACTTGGATGCACCTGGATGGGTTTGAGGGTTATGGAGTAGCAGTGAAAACCCAAATCCTATCCAGGTTCCACCTAAAGACTCCATATTTGCTCTTTAATTATCTGGTTTACTCCTGATCACTCCAATGTAGTATTTGGTCTTTCTTTGAATAGGTTACTTCATCTTCTTCTTGTCCATACATATGCTTAAATCAATGAAGCGTGTTCGGAATAAAAATAAACTTTCCGGTGTAGATCCTAGTGAGGAGGCACTTCAGAATGAAAATTCATTCTTATTTTCTAAAACAAAAATATGGATTGTAGAGATTGTAGTAGATCTGAGAATGCCCATGGACAAGACGGGACAATGGATTTTCAGCTAACAGTTTAATGGCACCCCATCGTTGTTACGATTTGACTATTTCCCTAAAACTCAATACTTCTGCACATTATTTATCCCCCTGCCCTCCCCCCTGGAACAATACATTGATCATTTTCCACCTCAAGTTCACCAAACTGCCTCCACCTGCTCATGAAGACACTTACCTCATCCTGTGTAGTTTCATTGAATCGAGCAAGCGGTGTGCGCAGGAGTGGTGTTTGTGTCAGACGAGATGGCCTTGCAGATGATCCAATAATCTTAGATATGTCCCAGAGTGAAGAATCTGCCACAACTTTTGTCACTGTCCAATGGATAGCAATGGGAAATGAATATCTTCAAAATCAATTTAGGATCCTAAGAAGCTTTGAAATGCAAGACTAGTAGTATTTCTGGTTAACAATACCATTAAATGTTATTAAAAATGAACAGCAACATCAACAATTGAAAGTTACAGTCATATGAACAACATTCTCATATACAGCACCAACTATAAACTGTTGAAGAAATTCCTTTATATTGTTGTGGTTTTGAGAATAAAGACAACCCCCCTTTAATTAGTGCACCACAACATGTAGCCTCGCTTTAGTTCAGTTACTTCTTATTCAATGTTAAGTATAGTCTCCTTCCCAGTGTTAGTATGCGTTGAGACAGGTAAGTAAGTGTATGCCTCATTGGGCTGGAATGCCATGTGCTAGGCCTAGGATGAGTCGAGGAGGCCCGAGGGAGGAGCCGGAGGGAGTGGCTGGCAAGCAGCAAACAGCCAATAGAGCTAAGAGGGAGTGGCCAGCAACGGCGGCCAATAAGGACTAAGGGGAGAAACTGATGAAGGGGAGATCACGACACGTGACCCCCGGTGGCCAGTGGAGGCCTTTGGAACATTCTAGTGGGGGTTCTGGGGGGATATAAGCCCCGCCCCGGACCCCCAAGGAGTCTCTCGCGAGCACGAAGCTCTGAGGTCGAAGCGTTCGCTCTCTGCCCCCGAACAAAAGAAGCTCTCAGCGCTCTCTCAGTCGTCAGCGTTCTGCCCTTGCTCTCTGCTGCCTTGTTCTCCCTGGCTTTCTCCTTCGTTGCCCTCGCTTTCGTGAGATAAACGCTTCGCAGGACGATCTCTCTCGAGCCCTGTGCTCTAACGATCTCCTGCCTGGACACCTTGCACGTGCGCTTCGCCTCGCTGATTCGGGACATGCTGTGCGGATTCCCGTACGTGCACGACCGAGGCCTACGTCCCAGCTACGAACATCACAAAGGGGAATGCCCAACGAGCTGTCCGGGGCGAGCTGCACCAGCGGCCGCGCTTTGAGCGTGTCCTCTTCTTCATCCCTTTCCCCGTGTGAGTGAGAGGGCCCTTGTCTGGGTAATTAAGTTAACGATTAAGTTTCTATTCGGTGTCTCTTCTCTTTGGCCATTGTACAAATTGTAATAAACCTGTGTTTTGCCTCCACTTGGCCGTTTACGTCTTTTCCCAATTGGCCTCGCATTGCACGAGATAAAACCGCTCGATCAGGTTGATAATAATTAACGGCACGAGTCACATGACACGCAAACCGCTCGGGCGTATCAGACCAGCGTGACTCGTGTGAGGTTCAGCCCCCGTCCTCGTGGCTGTGTGTGTATCGAAGGTACTCGGGTATTTGATCAGAAACCCTTCCACACGCTCGCTGTGGGTTTGGCAGCTGGAATTGCTCTGCAATCCGCCCCCCACGAGTGTAAAGTGGGGAGCGGCCTCGTGGACTCGAAGCTCGAGGGGGAGAAGGGTTTAACCCCCCCCCCCCCCCTTAGTACATCGACGGGCTCGAGATCCGCAACAAATTGGTGTCCGGGAGTGAGATTTTTGGACCTGGAGTGTGCTTCACGCACTCAAAATTACGAGCTAACGAAATTTAGTTTTAAAAAACAAATTAAATTGAATTCGTACAATGACTGGCCAAGACGACCAAATGCCGGTGGGAGTAACAGATGAAGAATTAATGGCCCAGGACCAGCAGGAAGAGTTGGTAATAGGGGAAGCTGAAGAGGGTGCGGCAGTAGGGGAAGAAAATGGCGGCGCCTCGCACGTGGCGGCGAGAGCCGAGCCTGCGGTGCCGAAGGATATGGGCCTGTTTATGGCGCAACTCACTGCGTGCCTCGATGAATTGAACGAAAAAATGGATACCCAGGGGGACAAATCAACAAGGGATATGAAAGAAATGAGGGAAGAATCCAGGGGCAACATGGATCGATTGCTTGATCAAATGGACACCATGATAAAAAAAAAATGGGGGAGGACATTGGGCATGAGCCGAGCAGGGAGGTCGCGGTGGTATGCGACGAGGTGAAGCGGTGTGAGGAACGCATAGAAGGGGAGATTTCGGAACCACATCGGGAAATAGAGGAGGTAAACCGGGAAGAAGAAATAATTGGGGTTCAAGAGACGGGAGAGAAAGGGAGCGAATCACGGGAGGAGGTGATGGAATGCGCACAAAGTTTGCGTTTGCACCGTGATGCCTTGCTTGCTAACCCCATAAAAAGTTTGCGGGTGCTGGCAGAGAAGCAGGGGAAGGAGAGCCCCGAGGTGAGTGGCGCTAATGGCGGGAATGTGTTTGGCGCGAACGGGTGCTCGGCGAGCTTGGGGATCGGGCGAGACCCAGGCGTTCGCGAAGGACCCATTGTGCGGTATGAGAGGGAGTGCGTACCGGAGTGCGTGGAGCGAGAGGGTGGTACGGAGTGTGAGAGAGAGTGCATACCGGAGTGCGAGGAGCGGGAGTGTGCACCGGAGTGCATGGAGAAAGAGTGCACACCGGAGTGTGTGAAAGAAGGGTGTGCACCGGAGTGTGCGATAATGGGGTGTGTGAAAGGCGTGAGTGTGCCTAGGTGTGCAAGTACGAGTATGGAGTGTGAGGGAGAGTGCACACCAGAGTGCGTAAAAGAAGTGTGCACCGGCGTGTGCGATGGCTGAATGTGTAAAAGAAAAGTGTGCACCGGCGTGTGCGATGGCCGAGTGTGTAAGAGAAGAATGCACACCGGAGTGTGTGTATAAAGAGAGCACACCGGAGTGTGTGGAAGAAAAGTGTGCACCAGGGTGTGCGATGGCCGAGTGTGTAAAAGAAAAGTGTGCACCGGCATGTGCGATGGCTGAGTGTGTAAAAGAGAAGTGTGCACCGGCTTGTGCGATAACTGAGTGTGTGGAAAAAGAGCGCACACCAGAGTGTGTGAAAGGTGCGTGTGCGCCTGGGTGTGCGAGTGTGGAGTGGGTCGCAAGTCGTGATGACGCGGCCCAGGCATTGACACCGACCGGGGTAGAGCTTAGCGGGACGGGTAGCGTACGCGAGCCCACGGTGAGTTGTGTGCCACGGGGACCGGAGGGAATCGGCGCTGCGTCGGTCTCGCAAGGACTGGCGTGCACGATTCGTGCCACCGGCACCCGCACTATGGTTGGCGCCGTATGGCGGCAAGGGCGATCGGCCGGGTTCGCGGTGAGGTATGAGTTTTCGGAGCCACGCACCTTATCGGGTGAGGTGCTCTGACCGTGGCCGGTTGGGTCATCGTGCGTGGGACCGAAGGGCCCCACGCAGGGATGGAGCCTGGCACCTGGGGCCCATCAATCCCTCCCCCTTCGGATCGTCAATGCCGAACGGACAACCTATACAGGCGACCAACCACCCACATGGAACGCTCAGCCCTTCGAGGCCGAGCCGCAACAATGTACCTCCACATGGAAGGACTCATACTCGTAGTGTAGAGGACTGTGGAGAGTAGTGTACCCCACGTGGGGGAGTGGTAGTGTAGCCATGCCTCACACGGGGGGGGGGGGGGGCGGGGCATGAGCATTAGTTTAGGGGGATGGCAGTGTTAGGCCCATGGAGGGGCCAGCAATGGTTGCCTCCATGGGGCACCGAAGCTAGCCGAGGGAGGGCTAGGATAATGACAGGGATTTAGAAGATCTTCGGGACTGAGATGTAAGTATTGACACCTGAACTGTAGAGGGGACGTCGAGACTTTAGGTGGTTGTTAAAAAAAAAGAAAAGGGTGTGCATAGTGTAAAGGGACGACGAGGGAAGCACGAGTTTAGGGGAAATTAGTTAGATAGATGATGCTGTGTGTTTGAGGAATTGTGTGTTGAGAAAAGTGTGACTTGAATTGTGGTGTGTGAGAAACATGGTGTGCAAGATATTTGGTGTGTAAAAGTGGTGGTGTGAGAACAAAAGGTGTGGAATGCATTGTGTGCAGATATTTGGTGTGGAATGCATGGTGCGAAGGATTGAATGGGGCGAGTGGAACCCATTCGCGAAAGCCCGGGGGGTGGGGGGGAAGTGTAAAGCCAGGTAGAGGGCATAGGTACCATTGCATGGTTATTGACACCTGTGGTGCGGGTAGTAGGAAGTAGCATTTTGTAGGGTGAAGTAGACGGTGGAATGGCTGGGCGTGTGGCTTAATTGGTGAGTATGGTTATTGGGGCACTCCGTCACTGGTAGCTTGTCGGCCAGGTAAGGCCGCAGGTAGGCTCTGGGAGCCGGTTAGGATAGTGTGCGAGTGGGGCCCGAGGATCCCAGGGAAGGTCCCGTGTTGCCTGATGCCGAGGTGGGCATAGAGGGGGTAAGTGCCAGGGAGGGCCTTCCCCGTTTAGAGTAGTCGTCAGGAGCAGGCAAGCTCGGGAGGCAGCTTCAGTGACGGAGGTGCGCAGGTAGGTAGACCTGCTGGTAGAGCCACACGACCCAGCCCCGAAATTGTGTGAGGACACAACGAGAAAATTTGTGGGGTGAGACTCAAATTCGGAGGGCACCACAGTGTGGGCAATGGGAATTCGGGTTGTTAGAACCACATAGTTTAAAGAGGCCGATTGGCAGGGTACGACCTGCTTAATAGCTTAATAGTGTAAATGTTAGTAGAATAGTTAGGAAGTGAGATCCCTTCACACCATCCACAGCCATTCACCGAGGAGGACGAGCTTCACACCAGGGCTCTGCAAGCCGTTTGGAAGTAAGATGCATCATGACGTCGGTGAGACATTGTTTTTGTTCCATCCCTTCCTTCCTGGGAGGGATTTGGAGATGAATTTGGTATAGAGGGGGATATGGGAGACAAGACGTAGAGACGAATTGTAAATACAAGGGAGGCTAGGGTAGTGTAGCCAACGGTGGGGGGTACGGACGGTTAGGGACGAGCTTGCTCCGCTCGCTTTGCCGCGTCCCTCGCACCGCACCAGGCATGGTGGTGCCTGGTCACCTTGTTTTTTGTGGCCCCTGTGTGCTTTCCTTTTGCTTGTTGCGCCTTGTCTTCCCTCCCCGCCCCAGGACCGTTTGGAGGCCGACCTGTACAGCACCTGGCTGCCACATCATTTTGCTACACCTATGCACCACAAGCCTTGTGGCCCCGCACCTCTGCTGTGCAGCATCTTGCTGCAATTCACCTTGCACCTTCGGCCCCCTGATAAGTGGCACTGACGCCACGCAGTTGGACCACATGAGAGTGGCCCTGCTGGCAAATTAATGGGGGAAAAAAAAGTGTGTGCAATTGTGTGCCAGGTATGAAGATGTGAAGACTTAGATGGCCCTGATGTTTCACATGGCCTGTATGCCGGTCAGGGCCAGCCAGTTTTGTTAGCCGCACACAGAGGATGCAAGATGCAAGCAGCAAGTGCTTTGATTCCTTTCCTCCAATTTCTTTCTCAAAGTGCAGGTCCTGGGTCGTAGTATTGTAAATAAAGGTTATGTTCTGTGCATGTAAATATAAGAATGCGCCCACCGGCTATGTGTTTAGTTTGAAAATTCCGAAAATACACGGATAGTTGTGGGTGTGAGTCTGATAGAGTAGCTGCTCAACGCATTAGGGGGGACATATCTAGTGTAAATAATGTCGCACACATGGGTTAGAATAAATGTTAGGGGGATTGCACCAATGTGTCACATTAAAAGTAAATGTAAATTGAATGCCAGACTCTACCGGTCGTTCCGACTGGGGTCGACTCGGGACGAGTCTGGTGGGAGAGGGGGGTCGTGCTGTGGTTTTGAGAATAAAGACAACCCCCCTTTAGTTTGTGCACCACAACATGTAGCCTCGCTTTAGTTCAGTTATTTCTTATTCAATGTTAAGTATAGTCTCCTTCCCGGTGTTAGTATGCGTTGAGACAGGTAAGTAAGTGTAGGCCTCATTGAGCTGGAATGCCATGTGCTAGGCCTAGGAAAAGTCGAGGAGGCCCGAGGGAGGAGCCGGAGGGAGTGGCTGGCAAGCAGCAAACAGCCAATAGAGCTAAGGGGGAGTGGCCAGTAACGGCGGCCAATAAGGACGAAGGGGAGTAACTGATGGGGGGAGATCACGACACGTGACCCCCGGTGGCCAGTGGAGGCCTTTGGAACATTCTAGTGGGGGCTCCGGGGGGATATAAGCACCACCCGAATCCCCAAGGAGTCTCTCGCGAGCACGAAGCTCTGAGGTTGAAGTGCTCGCTCTCTGCCCCCGAACAAAAGAAGCTCTCAACGCTCTCTCAGTAGTCAACGTTCTGCCCCTGCTCTCTGCTGCCTTGTTCTTCCTGGCTTTCTCCTTCGTTGCCCTCGCTTTCGTGAGTTAAACGCTTCGCAGGACGATCTCTCTCGAGCCCTGTGCTCTAACGATCTCCTGCCTGGACGCCTTGCACGTGCGCTTCGCCTCGCTGATTCGGGACACGCTGTGTGGATTCCCGTACGTGCACGACCGAGGCCGACGTCCCGGCTACGAACATCACAAAGGGGAACGCCCAACGAGCTGTCCGGGGCGAGCTGCACCAGCGGCCGCGCTTTGAGCGCGTCCTCTTCTTCATCCCTTTCCCCGCATGAGTGAGAGGGCCCTTGTCTGGGTAATTAAGTTAAGAATGATTAAGTTTCTATTCTGTGTCTCTTCTCTTTGGCCAATTGTACAAATTGTAATAAACCTGTGTTTTGCTTCGACTTGGCCGTTTAAGTCTTTTCCCAATTGGCCTCGCATTCCACGAGATAAAACCGCTCGATCGGGTTGATAATAATTAACGGCACGAGTCACGTGACACGCAAACTGCTCGGGCGTATCAGAACAGCATGACTCGTGTGAGGTTCAGCCCCCGTCCTCGTGGCGGCGTGTGTATCGAAGGTACTCGGGTGTTTGACCAGAAACCCTTCCACACGCTCGCTGCGGGTTTGGCGGCTGGAATTGCTCCGCAATCCGCCCCCCCACGAGTGTAAAGTGGGGAGCGGCCTCGTGGACTCAAAGCTTGAGGGGGAGAAGGGTTTAACCCCCCCCCACCCCCCCTTAGTACGTCGACGGGCTCGAGATCCGCAACAACAACAACACAACATGCAATTTAAAGGCCATTTTCCCTGCTAGAGCGGGGGTTAGCCTTGCGGTCCCCATGACAATCTTCTCCATTTTGCCCTATTTTCTGCATCTCTCCTTGTTAACCCCCTTGCCCGCATTTCTTCTTCCACCATCTTTAGCCAAGTCTTTCTCGGTCTTCCCCGTCTTCTACTTCCTTCTACATTCATTTCCATCACTCTTCTCAACCAGTCACTTTCATCCTTCCTCAACACATAACCAAACCATCTCAACCTGTTCCTCTTCACAGCATCAATCACAGGCTCTATTCCCATCATCTTTCGCAATTCATCATTTGTCTTCCTCTCTCTCAACGATACTCAGCGCATCCGTCGAAACATTCGCATTTCCACCCTTTCCAACCTTCGTTGCTGCTCTACGTTCATTACCCATGTCTCGCTCCCATAAATCATAACACTTCTCACACATGCAGCATACACCTTTCCCTTCAGCTTCAACGACACTCCCCTCATCATCAGCACGCCACTCAATTCCCGAAACTTCTTCCATGCACGTCTCACTCGAGCAACCGTTGCCGAGTCTGATCCACCTTCTCCATTCAGCATGTCTCTTCTCATGATCCGCAACAATATAATTCAATGTTTAGGTTATTAGCCAAATGACAAGTGAGGGAGGCATCTGTATATGCTGTTTACAAAGGTGGAAGTTATTTCTTTTTAGAGGTGTGTGAGGGGTGAAATGAAAAGATAAAAATAAGAAAGACAAGCGTTACGCCTCGGTCCCCCGTCGGGGAAGTGATGTGAGTTGACAAAGTGGAAGACGCAGAAAACATGCCATGATATGATATTTCGCTCACAAGGTTCAGACATACATGGTGGCGGCCATCTTGGATTTTGACGTGGTGACCCACTTTTCAATACCGTTCTTCCTTATGCCTAGATACACCCACACACCAGATTAGAAGTTGGTACTTCGCTTATTTTTCAAGATATTTCGCTCATAAGGTTCAGACATATATATGGTGGCGGCCATCTTGGATTTTGACGTGGCGACCCAATTTTCAATAGCGTTCTTCCTTATGTCTAGATACACCCACACACCAGAATAGAAGTTGGTACTTCGCTTATTTTTCAAGATATTCCGCTCACAAGGTTCAGACATACATGGCGGCGGCCATCTTGGATTTTGACGTGGCAACCCAATTTTCAATAGGGTACACCCACACACCAGATTAGAAGTTGGTACTTCGCTTATTTTTCCAAGATATTTCGCTCACAAGGTTCAGACATATATAAGGTGGCGGCCATCTTGGATTTTGACGTGGCGATCCAATTTTCAATAGCGTTCTTCCTTATGCCGAGATACACCCACACACCAGATTAGAAGTTGGTACTTCGCTTATTTTTCAAGATATTCCGCTCACAAGGTTCAGACATACATGGCGGTGGCCATCTTGGATTTTGACGTGGCGATCCAATTTTCAATAGCGTTCTTCCTTATGCCGAGATACACCCACACACCAGATTAGAAGTTGGTACTTCACTTATTGTCCCCTGTCGCACCGCGGAGCGAAAGGGGGACTATGGTTTTCCCCTCCGTCCGTATGTCCGTGTGTCCATCCGTCGGTCTGTCCGTGGGTGCGGGCGGGCGTGTGTGTGTGTGTGTGTGTGTGTGTGTGTGTGTGTGTGTGTGTGTGTGTGTGTGTGTGTGTGTGTGTGTGCGTGTGTGTGTGTGCGTGTGTGCGTAAACGAAGGACCGCATTCAAATTTGGTGCGTGGGTGCAACCCACGTCAAAATCCAAGATGGCCAAAGCCATGTATGTCTGAACCTTGTGAGCGGATTATCTTGAAAAATAAGCGAAGTACCAATTTCTAATCTGATGTGTGGGTGTATCTAGGCATAAGGAAGAACCCTATTGAAAATTGGGTCGCCACGTCAAAATCCAAGATGGCCGCCTTGCGTCTTCCACTTTGTCAACTCGCATCACTTCACCGACGGGGGACCTAGGTGTAACGCTTGTTTTTCAAGATATTCCGCTCACAAGGTTCAGACATACATGGCATCAGACATACATGGTGGTGGCCATCTTGGATTTTGACGTGGGTTGCACCCACACACCAAATTCGAATGCGGTCCTTCGCTTACACACGCACGGACGGACGGACGGACGGGAAAACCATAGTCCCCCTTTCGGTCCACGGTGCGACGGGGGACAAAAAGAGGAGAGACGGGGGAATGACACTGGGGCGGGGAGGAAGAGGGAGTTTGGAGGGGGGGACGGGGACGAAGAGGTTGGCAGGAAAGGGAGAATAATACTTGGTACATGTAGGTGAGAGGGGGAGGGTGTGAGGGGCAGAAGGTGATATAAAGAAAGTCAAAAAAAAAAATCTCATTTTTGCAAACATAATGTTACGGCCCGCGGATAAGGATGTTGGTTTGCCGAGCGGATGGCACCGCGGCCTAACAGTTACCCCGATTAACCCGATCCCCGAACGTTGGCTGGATCGCGCCACAGATATTCAATAGGGAAAAGACTAAGGCGACACGGATGTGAAGAAGAATAAGACGACGGGAAATAGGTTGAAAATACGAATATAATTTATTTGCTATTTACAGGCTCAAAAAAACCAAGGAGAAGGAAAGATAAGAAAATAATATACAGAAGATATTAGACACAGTGCAACGCTAGCTTATACAAACTTAATTAACCCAGGGACAGAACAAACAAAACAAACTCACGTACACAAGAAGGGTGGAAAGGCAGGAGGTGGATGGCTGGAGGGAGAGGAAAGTCCAAGGGGTCCTGCAGCACGATCGGCGCGTTTGGCAGCCGCCGTTCCTTCACGGCCCTGCTCAAAACCGCCGTCTAGGCCCCAAGCGGCTGTTGAGTTGTTGCTGTTGTGGCCGCCACTGCTGCTGCTGTGGACGTCGCGTGCTGTGCCAGGACTACAACAGGCTTTATGCTTCCCTGGATGATGATCTCATCAATGTTCTCTATGTTCTTTTGCTCACATGCCAGCCTCGGACTCTGTTCGGAAAAGCACCAGCTCCGGAACAACCATCGGCCCACTTGATCAGCCGTTGCTGTGTACAAAGCTTCCTTGGGTGATCTCAATGTACTCTCGCAGTTGGTTCTCCTGGATGATCTTTTTACACAACTCAGCAACTACTCCACTCTACAACGTCCTTGCGGGCGCGCTTTTATTAACGCCTCCCGCGATCAAGCCGCCGGCCTTCAGGACACGCCCATCGGTGTGCTCACCTCGGCCCTGGTTGGTCGCGCGACCCTCTGGCTCCGCCCTTGATGACGACGGGCGGGCACGCCTTTCTTCCCCGACCCGAGCACATGTTCAATGGTGGTTTTGGAGGGGATTTAATTGGCAATCGAGGCTTGGCAATGACGAAAGGGGATGTGAAAGGAAGGGGATCTACTCTTATTTAATGTAGTGCAATGGAGTGTCATCTTAATGGGAGACAAGGCCTTACCCTAATACACATAATAAAGATATAACTATCAACCAGGGGGAAATCTATGATTGGCTGACGTGTATGCTTTATGGACTAATTACGGGAACGCCCTTTGACCTTTATACAACACTGGAGGCAGGAGGGTCCAGAATAAGCAATAATTCATAACAATTTACAATACAATACAACACAATAAAAAAACACAATCCTCATTTCCGCAACAATAATATACATGTAAATGGCTCATAACCCTGTGCACGCACACTCACTCACTCACAAGTTGGGCTTTGGAGAAATCCAACTGCTGAACTTTCCAGCATGCTTCTCAGGTCAGGGCTGGGTGCACTGCCTGGGGTTTCAAGCTGAGGTGTGCCTGGATGAGGTCGTGGCAGAGACAAGCAAAAAATGTCAGTAGCTCATTTAATAAAACTGGAATAAATAAATAAATAAAATCTCCATCGACCAGTGTATCCCATTTGCATAGTTCCTCCATGAAGCACGTACAACGAGAGTGACGGGTGGATTGCCTGGTGGTTGGACGGCCTCGAACATTGGGGATTTCCATTGTAGATTGAACTTGTCCCTGAGAGTGCAAAGGAGCAAGTGTACATTATGATTTTGCATTGGTGATCAAATGAACATCTTGCACAATTCTGCCCATTTCACTGACGTGGCATCTCCACTCCACCACGAGCCACTGTTACACAACAATGCCAATACGTGAAGTGTAGTGATTTACTGCCAAGACACATCCAACCAGCCATGACAATTAACCAACCAGCCATGACAATTAACCAACCAGCCATGACCATTAACCAACCAGCCGTGACCATTAACCAACCAGCCGTGACCATTAACCAACCGGCCGTGACCATTAACCAACCGGCCGTGACCATTAACCAACCGGCCGTGACCATTAACCAACCGGCCGTGACCATTAACCAACCGGCCGTGACCATTAACCAACCGGCCGTGACCATTAACCAACCGGCCGTGACCATTAACCAACCGGCCGTGACCATTAACCAACCGGCCGTGACCATTAACCAACCGGCCGTGACCATTAACCAACCGGCCGTGACCATTAACCAACCGGCCGTGACCATTAACCAACCGGCCGTGACCATTAACCAACCGGCCGTGACCATTAACCAACCGGCCGTGACCATTAACCAACCGGCCGTGACCATTAACCAACCGGCCGTGACCATTAACCAACCGGCCGTGACCATTAACCAACCGGCCGTGACCATTAACCAACCGGCCGTGACCATTAACCAACCGGCCGTGACCATTAACCAACCGGCCGTGACCATTAACCAACCGGCCGTGACCATTAACCAACCGGCCGTGACCATTAACCAACCGGCCGTGACCATTAACCAACCGGCCGTGACCATTAACCAACCGGCCGTGACCATTAACCAACCGGCCGTGACCATTAACCAACCGGCCGTGACCATTAACCAACCGGCCGTGACCATTAACCAACCGGCCGTGACCATTAACCAACCGGCCGTGACCATTAACCAACCGGCCGTGACCATTAACCAACCGGCCGTGACCATTAACCAACCGGCCGTGACCATTAACCAACCGGCCGTGACCATTAACCAACCAGCCGTGACCATTAACCAACCAGCCGTGACCATTAACCAACCAGCCGTGACCATTAACCAACCAGCCGTGACCATTAACCAACCAGCCGAGACCATTAACCAACCAGCCGTGATCATTAACCAACCAGCCGTGACCATTAACCAACAAGCCGTAACCATTAACCAACAAACCATTAACCAACCAGCCATAACCATTAACAGGCACAACCAACCAACCACAACCATAAACCAACCAGCCATAACCATACACCAGCCATAACCATTAATCAACCAGCCACGACCATCAACCAACCAACCACGACCATCAACCAACCAGCCTGGTAGAATTGGATAGTTGTGTCTCTAATAAGGAGGGTGAATTATACATACTAGTGAGATACCCGCGCTACACACGGTTGGGAGGCCGAAAGCAAACTGGCAATGCATATACGGCGAATGCTAAAGCATGAAACCAATCAATTCCACATTCCTGGAGCACCCTCAGTCGCACGTCAGACATGGACAGCAAGTTCGTGAAGGACTTCCATGAAAAACATACCCGGTCGCAAACAAACGGGTATGTTCACGTATAGAAACATCGATCGTGTGTCCGTGGAGAATCTGCACATGGCGATCCGCGAAGTTCACGTTTAGAAAGTCAAAACCATCACGGCATGTCGTCAATATTTGAACTCGATATCTCTTTTTTCATTCTAAACAACATAACTCCAATCACAAATTAATCACAAAATAAACTTTTAACAACATTGTTAATGTTTCCTTCATTGTAAAAACTACCAATTCAACAGTTAAAAGAATTTTGAGCCGATAGGTGTTATGGCCTTGGCAAGATCGATGGAGACAGTGATCTGTTAGTGCATACACCGCCCAAATAGCTATGTAGAATTCTCTCATGTAGAGATTAAACTCACGTCGTTTAAACTTTGGCCGAGGTCATTATTTACTTTTAATGATGTTTATATACGAATAAAAAAGAAGATAATTGGTTTTGGGTCGTTCTTTCCACATATCTCGTTGGATTGCGAGTTGGAGAGACGACCGTGATGGCGGGGAGGCGGTTGGCATTCTCTCAAGCTGGGATTCAACCCATGTCCTTATAAAAGGTCTTTGGCCGAGGTCACCGAGTCCGATCGGTGCAGCCGTGCAGCGATCGGTGCAGCCGTTTGTGCGGCACCCGGGAAAATAACGTAATGCGGGAGTCCAAACCTGAAAATGCTGGAGGCCAAAGGTGAAATTGGAAAAACAATATACCCTATTTTACTCCAGGAGATCCCAGGATTACCCACCCAAAATATCGTTGCGATCGGTTCAGCCGTTTTTGCGGTACCTTCGAACGGATGGACAGACAGACAGACGGACGAACATTTGGTGAATTACAGTAAGATATACATACATACATGCATTCATATCAGAGGGTACGCTAGTACTCTCTAAGTAGGGATGGCACGGAAAAAAATGTCGCTCCCATCTGCTACATAAAAAACTAAAGTTGAAGTATCTTCTTTAAAAACCTGCTTAGGCTACATATGAGAGCCTACCTGGTCTGTTCAGCTGATTGTCGAGGTAGGGATCCCTTTTCAGTTCTCCAGACCAAGGCAAAAGCAAAATAAATCGAAAAAACGAGTTCGGTCAAACCCGGGAATTCATCTTCTTGTTCATAATAATAATAATAATAATAATTTTCTTGTTAATAATAATAATTATAATAATAAATCTTCTTGTTCATAATAATAATAATAATAATCTTCAGACGGCATATTTCCGAGCTGCCTCTATCAACAGCAATGATTCTGCGACCATTCGATAGAGTGTTACTTCCTGCAACATCCTTTGGTATTATAATTCTCGTCGCTTAAAAGGATTCCACGAAAAGTATGGAAAAACTACATTCCTATGTAAAATAATAGGATTTGTAGAGATTGTTATGTGATGGCAATACTGTTAGCTACTCTCTAAAGTCTAAACCAAAATCATCACTATCTTGTTTAGGACCTTTTTTAGACTGTAGTTTGTCATCCCTATATTGCCTTTTTAATTTAGCATACATTTTTTTATTCACTTGTATACGTACATATATATACAATACATACGTCATACATGTATACATACACGTATGCATGTATGTATGTATATGTGTATACTGTATATGTATGTACTCATGTGCATGTACTCGCATGTATATATGTATGTGTATGTATGTATAGTATATGTGTATTGTCGTGCGAATACCCTCGGTTAAGACCATGGGATCACGGATAGCCTGAACGAGTTTAACTCCGAGGCGACGATCAATTGCGGATTTGACTATGCAAGCACGGGAGGAAGAAGGGGAAGAGGAAGAAGCGGGAATTTACCTGACGCGATCCGAGCAGTCTTCAACCCTGCAAATTAATCTCACACGAATACGGGATTTGGAATGAAAGGGAAAGTAATACAAGGGTTTATTCAAAATAAATATCGGGACAGGGAAACACTATGATCAAGCTAGAACCTAGGTTGGGACGTCCCCACTCACACTAGGGATACAAACAATGGGAGATTGAATAAAATAAATGTCTCGTCGTGTTTGTGAAATGTGGTGCGTCTTATCTGTATCTGGCAGTGTAGCGTTGGGTCGATCAGGCACCGTCCGACGCGGCTCTGGTCAGCGCGAACCGTTCGGTCCCATCTGCTGGCGTTCCACCGGCCCACCCCCGTTCACCAGGCCTCTCGCGCCAAGCGAACGAGCGTGCAACGGTCTCCGGGCTACTGCAGCTCGTGCGCTCACCTTCCGCACGTGAACGCCGGGGAAGATAATCGTCTGCGCTCCAATGTATTTCCACAGTCTTTCGAAGCAAACTCCAACCAGGAACGAAAGAAAGCAAGGGCAGAAGGGAGGTCCAAGCGGGAAGGAAAGGCAAAACAGAAGGAAGGGCCAGGCAGGAACGAAGCCAAAGCGAGGAGAGGTCCTGCAGGAACGAAGCCAAAACGAGAAGAGAAGTCCTGCAGGAATGAAGCCAAAATGAGAAGAGCAAAATGCCGGCGAGCCAGTTGTTTTGTCACTCGCGGTGTGACGCCAGCCCTCCTCTACTCCAACCAGTGCGGTGCCCCTCGACTTCTCGAATCTTCTCACCGCATTGGCATCCTCCCATTGGCCGAGCGCCTCCCGCCCCTGGTCATGCCATCCGTCAGTGGCCAACCACAAGTCCTTCTTTACCCTCAAATCACGGGGAAGTGCTCTGCCCTTCCGTTGACCAATCACTCGTCCTCCCCTACTCTGCCAATCGGTGCCCTGCTTGTTGCTCGCCCCTCCCCCTGGCCAATCAAGAGTCCTCCTGGGCATGGCTCCCAGCCTGCCCGGTCAATGCGTGAAAACCATGGTGTATCACTCCGCGGCCGCTGCCTGCTTGTATCTCCGGTTTGTTTTATTGTAAGGGAGGGGATTTAATTAATGTGGTGCACTTAGGGCACCTTATTCATTCATTCATTCATACTAAGGGCCTATATAAGTGTCTATGGGAGTGCGTTGCCATAAGGGAAACTGGGATGCTCACAGAGGGAACAACACACAATGGAATTAGCATAGTATTCCCTAATTCTAGTTACCAAGCCCCGCCCCCTCATGGCTGGGATACAGATATGCACTTATTCCGACATACGGGCTAAACACAGAACTTATTACAGGTGAGGTTCCCTATCACGACAGCTGAACGCCTACCTATGCAGATCTACCTGGATCTAGATATTCCTCTACCCCAAAATTCATAACAGTATGTATGTATATGTGTATGTATGTATATGTTTATTTATGTATATATGTAAATATATGTATAGTACATGTGTATATATTGCTGCGGTTTTGAGATTGGCACATTGAAGTCATTAAAGGTTAAAGGTTTGCCCCCCATAGTTAGCCACACGAGCAACATATAGGCCCATTTGTAGTATAGTTATGTCTTAGTACGTGTAAGAATAGGCCATTTCCCCTCTTAGTACCTGCGTTGTGTAAAGACAGGAGAATAGGCCCCCCAATCATTTTGCTCCAACCTCCATTCTACCTCTATGGGCGCAATCCATCCCACGTCCCATTTGGCTGTCCCCTAGTCGAGTTAACACAAGGTGGGCCTCGGAAGGGGAAGGAGGGGAGCGGGGTCGGGGTGAGCGGCGGTAAGAGCCACCAGCCAATCAGAGCTCGAGCGGAATGGCGTGAGAGGACGTGGTGAAGAGAGTCTGGTGAGTTCCAGAAGGTTCGCGGGGTGGGTCTATATAAGCCCATACGAAAAACCCTCGAGAGGACTTGCACCAGTGGCGCCATAGGACTTGAGGAGAAAGGACTGTGCCAGAGAATTTGCATCACTCGCCGTTGTTGAACTTTGACCCTCGCAATAGAACGTGCGCGCCAGGGGATAGAGGAAGAGGCGTTGGCCGTACATGTACGCGGGCGCAGCCAGACAAGCCGGTAATGAAGATAGCGCATTTCGGCCACGCGGGTGAACGCGGCCATAACCGCGAGTGAATAAGCGAGCGAATAACCGCCAGTCGCGCCAAAGTCCGCCCTCTACCGTGCGCCCCGAGATAACCTGATTGTTCAGGCGACACGCTACGAGCTCCTACCTTCTCCTGCCTCCATCTTCACGGGACAAGCCGGGGACCGGAGAGAGCTGCACGAGAGCCATCCCTGGACGCGCTGGTGAACATCACCCTGCCCATCAGCAATCCCCGTGTGAGTGTGTGTGAGAGACGGGCCCGTTTGTCCAGGGGTATTAAGTAAGACTGTATAAGGCTGCTCTGTGTCCATTTCCTTCTACCAATCCTTGTATAGTGTAAATAAATTCTGTTTTTCCTTCTGATTCAATCGTTCCCGCGATTTCTCCATTGGCTAAGCTGTGGTACGAATAGAACCGCTTGAATCGGGTTCCACCATACTGTAACGGCGCGGATCACGTGTACGCAACCGCTCGGCGTATCACCAACACACGTGGTTCATGCGAGGCTTATTTCCTCGCTTCAGGGCAGCGCTAGTCCTTATGTAACAGCGAACCTGGTCCCGAAACCCTATTTAGTGCTGTCCGGAAGGGACGTAATAGGTCTCGGGTCGCGCCAGGTCAGTCAAGACAAGGGGACTAATCCCCCCTTGGTAAGGGAAGAAGGCCGGCGGCAGATCCACAACAATATGTATATTTTGTATAGTATATGTATGTATGTATGTATGTATATATGTATATATATATATGTATATATATATATATATATACATATATATATATATATTGTACATGTGTATGTATGTATAGTATACAGGGCCTTCTCCATCGCTGCTCCCACCCTCTGGAACTCACTACCTCACACCATCAGACTCCTCCTCACTCACCACATTCAAAACATCACTCAAGACCCACCTGTTCAACACTGCATTCAACATTTAACCCTCAGCATGTAACCCCTGACTATCTCTTCTCCTTCTCCTTCCTTTTGCTTTGATTATTTACCTATTGATTTTCGTCTTTTTGCACTTGTTTTTTGTACTCTGTCAAAGCGCCTTTGGGCTTCTTGAAAAGCGCTATATAAAATAAATGTATTAATAATTAATATAGGGATTAATAAATTTAATATTAATTTCTTAATAAATAGGGACGTCAGAATAATTAATTTAATTTAATAATATTAATATTTAAATAATTAATATTAATAACTATTATTATTATTATTATATGTATAGGCTATTTATGTATGTATGTATGTCTGCGTGTATGTATGTATGTATACTATATGTGTATGTATATGTGTATGTATGTATATATGAATGAATGAATGGTCTGATCAGTGAGAAAACGTGTAGGATTGTAGGCCTTTGCGTTGGACAATCTTAGCCACAACGGACATGAAATAATATACTCAACATCCCACGACACCACGTTTACTGATGTGATAAACACAAACAGCAGTCTCTTCATTTTTTAATTATTATTATTTCTTAGTAAAACACGTAAACATACAATACAATAGGATGCCGGAAACCTCACCTTTATCCTTCCCGCGCCGGGCAAAACACAGCATTCGCAAAACGACTGCTTTTATTTTTTCTCTGTAACTATTTTTTTCCTAGGAATTATTTTCTGGTCATCATAATCAAACGTCAGTGTTCACTAAAGGATAATATTGGACAAGAGATTAACTTTTACAGATATAAAACATTTGCAGGAAAAAATGAAAACAGCAGATAACAACTGAGAGGTGAAACACTATTGCTAACTATACTGTCATGAAGACGAATGATGCACGGAAAATATTGAGCACTGACGCAGTATAAAAATAAGAGGTTTGCAGTCATAGTGTAGGCTGTTATGTCATTTCGTGTTTTTTTTTGTTAAAAGCAAAATTCCACTTGATTCCTTGTCTTTGGGGTGTCACATATTCGAAAAAATAGGTTGTTAATTTTTTTAAACGGATTAAGGGTGTCAAATCCAAGATGGCCGCCAAAATATATAAATTCCATTAAAACTGGTATTCTGAACACAGTATGAGGTCCAAATTAATGATAATACCCATAATTTCAATACCAAGGAGTTCAAAAACAATTAATTTCAATATGGCAGTCAAATTCAAAATGGTGGAAAAATCCAAGATGGCCGCCACTTCTTAAATAACCACAGTACAAAGGGAGCAAACGTGCGTAGTTCAGGTGGTCGTGAGCAAAGAAGTACTTGATAAGAGCTTCAGTGCTTTCCATATGCAGCAGCAGGTCCCGTTGTCTGGTAGCTCTAATATACTGAAGGATAGTTTCAAACTGCCTCAAGTAGTTACGGATGTAGTGTTGAATTGGTGCTGGATTGCTTTCAAACTGTCCCAACTTTGTGAGGATATCTCTAGATTCGAAAATGGTCATGGTTTCTCTGACGGCATCTCTGAGGTTTTGACGGTTGCCTGTGTTCATGCTGATATCTTTCTGATATGCTTTTTCCAAATCAATGGACGCTTCACTTAGGAACACTTTCTCTTCTGGTGCTTTTGTTAGGAACCTGTCAAAGTAGAGATGGTATAGAGCAAGCAATGTTACAGTATGTGCTTCTAGGGACCTGTAGAGATGTTTTCCATTTAGGATTTGCGTTACGGTTGTTGGAGAATATAGTCCAGCTTCGACCCAAGCCTGGTCAATGCCGCTTCCTTCCACGTATTTGCCTAATGCCGCCAATGCCCAGAAGACTACGTGCAACTCACCAGGCCGAAACAGGAACTGCTTCTTCATTTAATCTCTTTCTACCCATAGTTTCATTGCCATATCATAGAGTTGGAGATCAAGTGTCATCACTGTTATTTTGTCTTTTCCAAGAACCTGAGTTGTCATATTATGTGCTCTCATCAGACCAGTATAAAGGGTTCCGTAGTCTGTAGGTGGTGATCGTATCAGTGGTGGAACTAAAGAGACATTGGTTCGGCTCGCTGAAGAAGACAGCAGGGAGTTAAAAGCACCCCATGTTCCTTGAGACTTTGATTTTGCTTGTGTTGCTTGTGTTTGATCTTCAACTGTATCGAGATGTGTTTCTGGAGTCTCGTTTTGTGCTTGAGGTTCGTCATCTCTTTCCCTGAGTTGTGTTTCTGACGAAGTGGTTTGTGATTGCGTTTCATCGCTATGTTCCTCGAGATCTAAACAGCCAATTATCCATGCCATATCGGTCTTCTTGCTCATATCTGTGATGGGATGAGAGCTGCTTAGCTTGCACGGAAACTTCTTCTTTATAATCTCCGGCTTCTTGCATGTGTGATACTCACATTCTACAGCATCAACCAATGTTTGAGAACTTGATGTACGGTCAATTTCGACTTTGGGCAACATTGCTGGCTTGTTGTGGTCTGTGGACTGGTAAACAGCTATTGCTGTTCCATGGAGCGTGTTCATACCGCAAGGCGTGGCTTTCAGAAAGTCAATGTTATCTAAGGCATACCAAACAAATGTATCCTTAACTTGCCAAGGTGGTAGGCAAAGTCCACCTACTGAATCCATTTGCTTTCTGACAGTATTGGCGATGCCAGTCTCAATTTCCATAACTTTGGAATAACTGATGCCAATGTCAAGCTGTTCCAACTTTGATACAAGGGTCTTCGATATTGTATTCTTGTGCACGTCTAAGGCCAAGCCCACTGAAAGAGGAGTTTCGCAGAGGTTTCTGAAGTCACTCCCTAAGTGTTTTGGTGTAAACGACACCTGTCTGTCAGATTTGTAAGCTTGAACAAAGTGCTGTGCTAAAACGGAGGCACTTTGATCTACAGATGTTCTCCTCCTTTCAGTTTGAATTGGTCTTGGTCCCTGGATGGCATGTTTGCAAAATGTGTACAACAGTGGAGGTGGTTCATAGTCTTGAAATGTCCCACGGAACTTCCAGTTGGGTGAATTGGCAATATCTCGTCTTACTATTGTGGCTGCTTTCAACAGGATCTTCAATTCTCCTGTGAGATCTTCTGTCTCTAGGGCAGTTGACAGAGCTGCTTCTTTTACTTTAGTTGGAAGAACTTGTTCAGGTTTAGTCTTGTCTGGTGGTCTGTTGAAGTGCACATCAGGGATGTTATCCAGAATCAGCTGCTTTAGGAACGGTTTGTACATTTGTTTGGAAGTTAAGGGCACTCCGTTTCCTTCTAATATGTTGATGTAAGTTGTTTGAATATCATTCATGTTCAAAGCAGTTTCTCTAGTTTTCAGTTCATTTGCTATTACTTCAAGTATCTCAAGGTCAGATATGGCTTGGCCAATTTTTTTTGCTGATCTGGGTTCCTTCGCTCTTGCAATGTCCCTCTTTGCTTTTACAAAGCAAGGTAGATGATATCTGATATCATAAGCAACTGCTGCTAGGGGATCAGTTGCTGCGATAACATTACTTAGCCTTGCCTTCAGATTTACATCATTTGTGTTTCGGCCAATTTCCATAAACTGGGATCCCATATTCTTGGTTGCAACATCATGGAGCTTGACTCTTGTGTCTTCAGCACACAGAACACATTTGATGTTGTCAGTATATTTTTCTCTTCTACCTCTCACGGACGTCGAAGGAGAATCCGCTGCAGAACAAGAAGGACGTCCTATCTTCTTCTGTCGTATGACAGCAACATCCCCCACTAATGCTGCCTTTTTGAATCGTGTCTTTGCCTTATCAATGTTACCTTTGTGTGTAACATTTGCATAGCATCTCTTGTGATAGGAAACACCCTCATTTATCAGTTGTTCTGCAGAAAAGTCCTGAACACGGGCATTCAGTTCAGCATAGTCTGTGTCTCCATATCCATATCGCAGTTGAGCAGAGTCAATGATATTCTGAATGGAATCTAATGCAGGTTTTGCTACATAGCTTTTGTAGTCAGCTTGCTGAACACCAGTCTGGCAAATAAAACACAGCTTGAAATCCACGGATTTTGGCCTCTTGTCGGGGGGAAGAGCTTCCATCACGGGTATCAACCTCACCTATAGGTTCAAATTAAGGAGAGTGAGGTATACATCATGATAGTTGTAGTGACACCATTTTAAAAAGATATCACTATTTGATGTATTAACAGCTTTTGATATTTGTTTCAGTAACACTATCAATGTAGAATCAAACTCGTCATAATAAGTATCCAATGTTGCTGCATATAACTGTAACTACACTTAACAATCCACCACTAACCTGGCAATGAATCCACTACGTTGTGTTTTGTGCTTGTCGTCAGGGCTTCTACCCGTGGCTTCTTATCAACTTTGATACGAGATGCTTGTTCAAACTTCGGAGAAGGGGAGGAACAGGGTTTAGGGCGTTCTAACCTACAAGTATAACAGAAAATGTGTACATAGGACAACTAGTGTTTAATGCACTACAGATATAATACAATATGACAGGAATCAGTACATACCGTGGATGTATAAAAAGGATCATTGAAGGACCATTGCCCGCCTTTACAGTCAATGCAAATTGTTTTCTGCTATTCAGTTTCTCTTGTTTTGTTGCTTAAGTTTCTGGTTCATTTTCCAATACTACTCACTAACCTGGCTACTATCAAAACGCTTGTTCAGATACGGTATATCTTGAGTGGGTAAGGACTCCTACCATGGTACAGCTAACAACTTTTTTGCTTGCTAATCTGTCCTGAACTTCAAAATCTGGGGATGGACATGGTTGACAGCATAGTAACCTAAAATAGAAACAGTGCTTTGTACATTAATGTCAAGATTATAATCAATATTGTAATACTGGTAGAGGATGTAGACGTTTTCACTCACTCAAATAATAAGATCGGCCTGTGTTTCTAATGGCAGCCATTTTAAAATTCAAGATGGCTGCCATCCACCGTTTTCAACGAATCAGTAACATATTTCCCCAACGGCTAAGCATTGCTTGTGCGGGTATTACCACCAAATGGACCTTTTCCATCATTCACAATTTGTGTTATCAAGAACATTAAGTTTTTGTACTGTGGTTATTTAAGAAGTGGCGGCCATCTTGGATTTTTCCACCATTTTGAATTTGACTGCCATATTGAAATTAATTGTTTTTGAACTCCTTGGTATTGAAATTATGGGTATTATCATTAATTTGGACCTCATACTGTGTTCAGAATACCAGTTTTAATGGAATTTATATATTTTGGCGGCCATCTTGGATTTGATACCCTTAATCCGTTTAAAAAAATTAAGAACCTATTTTTTAGAACATGTGACACCCCAAAGACAAGGAATCAAGTGGAATTTTGCTTTTAACAAAAAAAAAACACGACAGCCATTTTTAAGACATAGCAGCCTACACTATCAATATACACAACTCGTGCAAAGGATGAGATTTATAGCAAAAGAACAATAATAATATACTTGAAGCTATGGTCCTGCGGTAACGATTTAATTTTGATATAAATCTTGAGTTAAAGTGCTTGCAATAATGGTTTCAGTACTGACAGACAGTAGATCGAGTTTTTATTTTGTGAGAAATGCGCAACCTGCAAAACAATTATCTATGATATAATTTATTCAAGACAGAATTATTTTTGCAATACAACACCACAATACATTTTAAAATCAGACCATATGATTGCAGATGTGAGGTGATCGGAGCCCTCTGGAATAGAGTGCTCCATGATGCAGCGCCTCCGCAAGTTGAAGTGAGAGGAAAGTTACCGGTATCCACAAAGTTATTATCCACAAGAAAGTGTACTGTGACCATTAATGTTCATCCTCTTTATCAACAATCTTCCAGAGGATGTTGACTCAAATCAGAAGCTCTTTGCCGATGACACTAAGCTCCCTACACAGTGCTGTTGACTCTCAAGATGCTGCTGAAGCCCTTCAAAGAGACGTGAATGCTGTTACTGAATGGTCTAGACTCCAGAGTCTAGAAAGACGAGGACCTGGTGGAGAAAGTACAACATAGAGCTAACAGACTAATGCCTGATTTACGACACCTGGACGACCCAGACAGACTGACAGACCTGAAATTACCAACACTAACTTATAGAAGACAAAGGCAAGAACTCATCCGGGTCTTCAAGATTACCAAGAAGTTTGATAACCGTCACAAATTATACCGAGGAGGTATACCAAGTAAGTGCACCAAGTAAGTAATAAGTATACCAAGTACGTATGCCAAGTATCGTAATTATACCAAGTAAGTACACCAAGTAAGTAATAAGTATACCAAGTAAGTAATAAGTATACTGTGGCGGACACGAAAGCCCACTGGCGTGGTGACATCATTCCGCGCACCAAGTGGGCGGCGGCCACGCCCAGCAGAGAGGCGTGGCCTCAAGATATACACGGGGCGCGCAGCCCGGAGCAGCTCAGTGCTGCAGTTTGAGTACTTTCAATAAAGACTCTTTTATGAACCGCGTTGTCTGCTTGCTCCTTGCGTAAGCATTAGCGCGCGCAGCATTGCGCTTCATATGGTGACCTCGACGTTGGATCTGCCATAGCGATCCTTCCGAACACGACGCCATTGCAATGGCAAACAACAACGCAATGTCGATTAAACTTCCCGAATTTTGGGAGGCCCAGGCCGAAGTCTGGTTCGTCCAAGCCGAAGCCCAATTTCAGCTTCGGCGCCTCACCGGCGACGACACGCGCTACTGCCACGTCGTCGCCTCCCTCGGGCCCGGCACGGCCGCTCGAGTTGTGTCCGTCCTTCGCCACCCACCGGACGGCCACAAGTACGAGGCACTCAAGCGGCTACTCCTAGCCACGTTCAGCCTCACGGACAACGCACGGGCCGACCGCCTCCTGGATCTCCCCGAGCTCGGCGACACGCGCCCGTCGGTCCGAATGGACCATATGCTGTCACTGTTGGGCAACGAAGCCCCCGGTTCTCTATTCCGGGCGCTTTTCCGTCGCCAACTTCCAGTGCAGGTTCGCCTCGCGTTGGCCGGGACCATGCTAACGGAACCCCGAGCATTGGCAGCCGAGGCGGACAGGTACTTCGCGGCTTCGGATACGCGGGCGAGAGTCGGTGCGGCCGTCACGGACCTCGAGGCTGATGCTGCTGATGATGCTGATCCACAGCATCAGCTTACACAGCATACTCAGCATGCTGATACGCACCTCGTGACCGCCGCCACGCCCCGCCCACCGCCGCGGCGAAAACCGCCACCGCGGGGAAAACCGCCAACTCCACCGGCCTGGCGGAGCCAGCCGCACTCCTCCAGCTCCACCACCTGGTGCTGGTTCCACGCCAAGTTCGGCCACGAGGCTCGGCAGTGTAATCCACCATGCTCCTTCAACAGGTCGGGAAACGCCCGGGCCGGCGCTCAATAGTGGCAATGAGCGCCGGCCGTTCGAGCAGCCTGCTGTTCATAACGGACACCTTATCCGGGCGCCGTTACCTGTGCAACACGGGAGCGCAGGTGAGTGTCGTTCCCGTCGGTACGTCAGACAAGCATGCCGCGGGCGGGGGCCCCGCGCTGCTTGCCGCGAACGGGACGCCCATCCGTACGTACGGAAAACGCTGCCTCTCTCTGCGGTTCGGAGGGCAGGTTTTCCGATGGATGTTCGTCACCGCCGACGTGCCCATGGCACTGCTTGGCGCGGACTTCCTGTGTGCTAATGGGCTCCTGGTCGACGTAAAGCGCAGACGTCTTGTCCAGGCCGAGACGTTCAGCTCGCTCGCTTGTGCGCTGCCCAGCTCGTCGAGCAGCTCAACGAGCGGCTCACCGAGCGGCTTGCCAAGCGGCTTGGCGAACGGTTCGGTTCCGGCCACGTTGATCTGTACGCTTCCGGCAGCGGACGAATTCACCCGCCTCCTCGCCGGCTTCCCGGCCCTCACGCGGCCCACCTTCTCATCGGGGGCCGTCAAGCATGGGGTGGCCCATCACATCCCCACCGTCGGGGCACCGGTCTACGCCCGGGCACGCCGCCTCGAGCCGACGAAGCTGGTGGTGGCAAAAGCGGCGTTCGCTACCCTGGAGCGACTCGGCATCATTCGGCGCTCGGAGAGTGCTTGGGCGTCGCCGCTGCACATCGTGCTGAAGCCCGGCGGGGGATGGCGACCGTGCGGGGACTATCGCCGTCTCAATGACGCCACCACTCCCGACCGCTACCCCGTCTCCCACATTCAGGACTTTTCCGCCCGTTTGGCGGGCATGTCCTTCTTCTCGAAGGTGGTCCTCATACGCGGCTACCATCAGGTCCCCGTCAGGCCGGAGGATGTCCCGAAGACGGCGGTCATCACGACATTCGGACTCTTCGAGTTCCTGCGGATGCCCTTCGGTCTGAAGAATACGGCTCAGGCGTTCCAGCGACTGATGGACAGCGTCCTGCGCGACTTGGATTTTGTCTACGTCTACCTGAACGATATACTCGTCGCCAGCGCGTCCCGCGAAGAGCACCTACGCCACCTCCGCACGCTCTTCAAACGCCTGGGCCAGCATGGCCTGATTGTGAACCCCGCAAAGTGCCGGTTCGGCGTCGCCGTAATCGATTTTCTGGGGCACCCTGTCACCAGGCACGGAGCCGTCCCCCTGCCGGCCAAGGTGGAGGCGGTGAAGGGGTTTCCGCGCCCCCGCACGATCAGAGGGCTGCAGGAGTTCCTGGGCATGGTGAACTTTTACCATCGGTTCCTGCCCCGTATCGCCCAGCTCCTGCGCCCCCTGCACGAAGCTCTCTTAGGTAAGCCGGGCAAAGGCGACGTTACCTGGACAGAGCAGATGGACACGGCGTTCACGGGCGCGAAGCTCGCCTTGGCTAATGCCACCATGCTCACGCACCCGGCGCCCGATGCACTGATCGCCCTCACCACCGACGCCTCGGACTACGCAGTGGGCACGGTGCACGAGCAATGGGTGCGTGGAGCTTGGCAACTGCTGGCGTTCTTTAGCCGGCAGCTTCGCCCGCCCGAATGCCGTTACAGTACCTTCGACCGTGAGTTGCTCGGGCTTCACTTGGCGGTCAGGCACTTCCGCCATCTGCTCGAGGGCCGTGCGTTCACGGCCTTCGTCGACCACAAGCCACTGATCTTCGTGATGGGCAAGGTCACCGAGCCGTGGTCGGCCCGGCAGCAGCGTCACCTCTCGGCCGTGTCTGAGTACACGACGGACATCCGGCATGTCGCGGGGAAGGACAACCCGGTGGCGGATTGCCTTTCCCGGGCCGTCGCCCACGCAGTCCACCTCGGCATCGACTATGCCCGGATGGCAGCGGACCAGGCCGCTGACCCCGACGTCCAGGCCTTGCGGACCGCCGTCACGGGCCTCCGCGTCACCGAGGTGCCGTTCGACGGCGCGGGCGCGGCCCTCTTGTGCGACGTCTCTGTCGGGCGGCCTCTCCCCATCGTGCCCACGGGCTGGCAGCGCCAGGTGTTTGACGCCATCCACGGCCTGTCCCACCCGGGCGCGAGGGCCTCCCAAAGGTTGATCGCCGACAAGTTCGTTTGGCATGGCCTCCGGAAGGCTGTCCGCGGCTGGGCCAGGACGTGCCTCGCGTGCCAGCGCGCCAAGGTGCACCGGCACACCCAGGCCCCATTGGCCCCGTTCACGGTGCCGGAACGCCGGTTTGACCACGTCCACATGGACCTGGTGGGACCTCTGCCTCCCTCGCGGGGTTTCACCCACGTCCTCACCATGGTGGACCGCACCACCCGGTGGCCGGAGGCCGTGCCCTTGGCGTCGACGACGGCGGCGGACGTCGCGCAGGCTTTCGTCGCCACCTGGGTCGCCCGGTTCGGCACCCCCTCAGACATCTCGTCCGACCGCGGCCCCCAGTTCACCTCGGAGCTCTGGGGGGCGGTCGTGCAGCGGCTCGGGGTCCGGCTGCACCGAACCACGGCCTACCACCCCCAGGCTAACGGCCTGTGTGAGCGATTTCACCGCTCATTGAAGGCCGCGCTCTGGGCCACCCTCCGCGACGGCGGCTGGGTCGACAGGCTCCCCTGGGTCCTGCTGGGCCTCCGGACGACGCCCAAGGAGAACCTGCGTGCATCCGCGGCGGAGTTGGTCTTTGGGCAACCGCTGCGGGTGCCGGGCGAGTTCCTCCCCGACTCCACGGCACCATGGTCCGCGGCATAGCAGCGCTCCGCTCTGCAAGAGACCGCCCAGAGGTTCGCCCCGGTGCCAACGGCATGCCACGGGCACCCACCGACGCAAGTCGCCCCGGAGCTTCGCACGGCGGAGTACGTCTTCATCCGCCACGATGCCCACCGGACACCACTGCGGCCCCCGTACGACGGGCCTTTCCGCGTGCTGGAGACCGGGGCGAAGCACTTCACCCTGGACATCGGCGGTACTCCTGACCGCGTTTCTGTAGACCGCCTCAAGCCGGCCCACCTTGACGTGGACCATCCACCGCCAGTGGCCCGACCCCCGCGTCGGGGCCGCCCCCCTGCGGGCGGACCCCCGGCACCGCCCAGCCCCGCCGTCACACCGCCCCCCGGTCCTGCACCCATCCCAGGGGCAGCCAGAGGCATCCCACCTGGCATCCCTGCACCCCGGACGCCGCCGATCGCCAGGGGGCGCTTCGGCCGGGTCATCCGTTTGCCCCGCAAACTGGCCCTCCAGGTGCGCGGGAATTCTGGGGGGGGCGTGTGTGGCGGACACGAAAGCCCACTGGCGTGGTGACATCATTCCGCGCACCAAGTGGGCGGCGGCCACGTCCTGGAGAGAGGCGTGGCCTCAAGATATACACGGGGCGCGCAGCCCAGAGCAGCTCAGTGCTGCAGTTTGAGTACTTTCAATAAAGACTCTTTTATGAACCGCGTTGTCCGCTTGCTCCTTGCGTAAGCATTAGCGCGCGCAGCATCGCGCTTCAATACCAAGTACGTATGCCAAGTATCGTAAGTATACCAAGTAAGTGCACCAAGTAAGTAATAAGTATACCAAGTACGTATGCCAAGTATCGTAATTATAATAAGTAAGTGCACCAAGTAAGTAATAAGTATACCAAGTACGTATGCGAAGTATCGTAATTATACCAAATAAGTGCACCAAGTAAGTAATAAGTATATCAAGTAAGTAATAAGCATACCAAGTACGTATTGTTACAGACGTGGCTTGGATGTTATTTACCGAGCGGTTTATTGGTATGACCACGTCTGCACAAGTTACCCGATTGTGCCCGAACGTTGACTAGTCGCGCTATGCTAGACCAATGAAGGAAAAAGAAGACACACGGCTGGAATTAATACGACACGACACCAGGGATACGGTTCTCAAAGGTTGTTATTACAATAATGCGGAAGGTTTAGATTACAGGGACAAGAGGGAAACATAGGAAGGTGGGCACTTAAACACACTTATATTAACCCCAACAGACGACAGATAAATGGGACAAGGCTCACTCACACGGGGTTTGATGGCAAGGAAAGCGGGTAGCGATCGCTCCAGGTGCACCTGGGCTCAGGGCAGGATCACGTACGGTCCAGTTTAAGAGATGCGGTGGAGGTATTGCAGCGCTCGAGGGGTGGCGACTTCTCTCTCCAGGCTGGGGGCGCATCTGACTCAGCGCTCGCAGGTGGCTTTCCTTCTCCAAGCTGGGTGCGCATCTGACTCAGCGCTCGCAGGTGGCTTTCCTTCTCCAAGCTGGGTGCGCATCTCCCGTCACATCCGGCGCGTGGCCGCGTATATCCGGCGGGGAGTGACACGCCCTCGGCTCGTTAGCTCCGCCTCGTGGAATCGGCACGTTGCTTCTCATTGGGTGCGTGCGGGGGGGGTTTACCAGGCTCCGCCCTTGACGAGGAGCTGACAAGGAGCCCCTTCGTGGTAACCCCGTGGAGCGCATGGTCTGGAGCTAATCGAGCCGGTGTGAGGACGCATCCTCCCCCGCTCCGCCGCCATCTCCTCTGTTGTTGTTGTAATTGTTGGGGAAGAAGATGGAAGGAGGTATGGGAAAGGTCCTAAACTCACTACTGATGCCATATAATCACATTCTGGTGCAACGAAGAGTCATAATTAATGGAGACGAGGCCTTAACTGACATAGAATAAGAATAACTAGGAAGATGTCCGAAAGTTGTCTACGTGTGGTGCGGTGGACCTGGGCACGACATTTAATGGGGGAATAAGGGGAAGGTCGGCTCTACTGATTGTTATTTACATGCAATGGGACTAGGGAATGGGGGATTGGGGAAAGTTGGGGAGTATTGGAGAAAATAGGGGAATATTTACAAGCGGATATGGAGGCCAAATTCCATATTCGCAACATTGCACCCTTCTCTACCCTCGGGGCGTCCCGACCCGATAAATTTTTACCTACTTTAGTGTGGCACGCAATGTAGTTCCCTCTACTATTAACTCTACCCTGAGTGCGACAGTTTTACAGATATTCACAAATGAGTAAATATGTCCCCCTGCGACGTTGCACCCTTCTCCTCACAGAAACACACCCACAGGATAACCGAATCCGGAAAGAATTCTCAAACTAAACATACAGCCGGTAGGGAGCATTATTTACAAGACTACGCTGCTATTTACACTACGATCCAGGACCTGTTTTTGGAGGAACTCATGCAGATGTTATGCATAGAGAGAGCGCGCTTGCCAACATCGATACACCAACCCACGAGTGCTCTGTGGCCGACGGCCTTTAATAACGTGCAGAGCACCCTTTCCCAGCATCAAAAGCACCACCCCACCACACAGTCAGCACCATCCGGTGCAGTCACCATTGTTCATTGGAATAAAAATAAATGCGACAACCCCTAACCCTGCAGGTGTCTCTTGCTCTTCTTGTGGTGCACTTGGTGTCAACTAAAAGTGGTTCACCTGTATGGCATAGGTGCCACGTTGACCCATAGGTCCATCCCCGGGTGGTGCTTGGCCGCAAACGAACTGCGGTCCATTGTGGGTGGCCACAAACATTGCGGTCCATATGGTGTATCGATCCCGGCAGCAAACAGCGAAAGTGCAGGCCCACAACTGCGCAGCCAGCACCTCTCTCTCCTCTCTCTCTACCCCAAAGCCAGATCCTCGGAGGTGGGAGACAAAAGAAGCAGACAAGTGAGTAAGGTGGTAAGGGCGCAAAAGTGCACGCAATGTAAGGTGATGCACACTGGGGGCACATGGGAACCAGGTGAGACAGGTACGTTCCTATCGTACGCCCCCCCCCCCACCAGGTAACCTACATGGCCCCTCCCTTACCCCTTACTGCATCCACAAAACACAACACTACCCATAAACATCTACTTTACAAATCGACAAACATCCCTACTGTCTTCCCCGTTCCTCCCATAAACCAAATTCGTCTTCTCTCCCTCCTAACCAATCAAATTTGCCATTTTCAACTCTCATCAAAATTTGCCATCTCCAACTGCACATCAAAATTTGCCATCACCAATTCATCATCAGTCCCTCCTAAGGAGGGAGAGATGGAATCACCCCAATGTCTCATCCACGTCGTGATGCGTCTCACAAATCCAACAGCAATTCTCATTTCTGCAACACAAACAAAGAAAACACAGGTGTGGAGTCATCATCATCACCACAGGTAAGTGGCTGCGTATGGTGCGACAGGTTCATCAATCCTAACTATCTCCTAAATGACTTTAACAACTTTACACTACCCGGGGGCTTTCTCCGGCCAAACCATTGGCCCTCTTACACTATGGGTTCTAAAAACCAATTCCCATTGGCCAAACTGTGGTGCTCTTCAATTTGGGGTCTCACTCCCCCGATTCATCTCCCGGTGCCCTCGCACAATTTCTGGGCTGTGGCGTGTACCTCTCCCAGTGGGTCTACCCACCTGCACACCTCCACCACTGCAGTTGCCTCCGAGCTTACCTGCTCCTTGCCCTAACCTAACTACCTGGGGAAGGCCCTCTGGCACTCTCCCCACTCGGTGCCCTCTCTGGCACTGGGCTGCCCGATCCACACCCGGGATCCTCAGGCACCCACTCACAACTACCGGCTCCCAGAGCCCACCTGCGGCCTCACCTGGCCGACATCCTCACAGTGGTGGAGTGCCCAACCAACTACACACACTAACAGGCTACACGCCCAGCCATTTCCACAACACTAATGCACCCATTCACAACACCATTCTGCAACCGCACCACAGATGCCAATATCCAACCACAATTTACCTGCACCCTCTACCTAACACTTACACTACCCGCCCCGGGTACTCGTGAAAGGGGTCCACTCTTCCCCCATCCACACCTTCGCACCACGCACACCACTCCATACCACTTACTCCAACTCTCTCCACACACCTGTACTTGCACACCTGTGCTCTCACACCTGGTGCCACCTGCACCCTTCTCTCCCCAAGCGCATTCGCGCTGATCCACACACTCACTACTCATACACTGCTCCACACACCTGTCCAGTTGCACACCTGTGCAATCACACCTGTTCAATTCTCACACACACACGGCATCATCTCAGCTAACTACTCCCTTCTGAAACTTGCGCTTCCCAGTCGTCCCTTTAAACTATTGCGCTCCCTCGTCATTATCATCCATACTAATCTACCTGCGTCCCCACTACAGGTATCAGTCACTAACTAAACTTAACGTCACCTAATGTCATCTTCTCTAGATCCCTACACACAATATCCTAACCCACCCGGGCTAGTTTTCACTGCCATACACCCCATAAGCTATTGCTCCTTTGCCCCCCCCTGTGAGGGATGGTGGATTTGCCATCCCACCACATCGGGGGTCTCTCACTACCAATTTTGCACATCAAATTTCAACAAATCAAAAATTTGGCCAATCACTGCCCATCATCTGCCAATCACTACTGCCAATCCCTTGCCAATCATCAAATTTTGTTTTTCTCCAATTTTGGGTCCAAAACACTAACCTCATCACCCAGTCGACTCACTAATACCTCTCGGTGCGCCAATCCCTGTCCAAAGCCCGGCTTCGTAAAGCCAAGCAATGGATGCTGGTTGTTTTGTGCCAGCGGCTGGACACGTCCGGCACTCGGTGCAGGGAAGGAGGTTTACCCGGCCCGAGATCCCACGCACCTTCTCGGCACGGAACCATCCAATGTCCCGATCTCGACCTGCCGGAATTCCTCAACAAAAAGTGGTCGCCATGACGACTCTTTCTATCGGGCCGCCCGCTCCGCCTAGTGGAGCACGGACGTTCAAAGCGAGGCCCAGCACGGATCGCGCACGGCGGTCCTTTCGAACCCGCCGTGGCTCGGATCCCCGCTGGTTCTCGCGGCACGCGAAACCCGGCACGCACCGAGGGCCCGCTTCGGCTAAAAGTCGACCTAACCTTTAACCCGGTCACCGTCGATGCTTCACCTGCTTGCTTACACCCCGCAGCCCGTTCCTTGCTCACACCTCCAGCCGTTTCCATGCTCCTTGTACCGTTCCTTACACACCCAGGCACACCCATTCCACTCACAGCCTTGGTCACACACCTGACCACCGAACACTTTGGCACACATTCGTTGGTAGCACACCTCACCAACACACCTCTTCGCGCCCCCTCCTCTGTCACCTCCTCTGTGACAATCACAGGTGTGCTCTCATTCGCACACCCAACCACGTGCCTCACTACCAATTCCAGCGTGCATTCCCACTCACGCTCTACCATTCCAGGTGTGCATCCTCGCTCACCTGTCACAACTAACTCACGCTCCATGTCACTCTCACTACTTTCACCTCCATTCCTGACAGAGCACTCACCCTTACTCTTGACAGCGCACTCTTTCCTCATGCACCTGTCCGTTACACACCTTTCTCGCGCACACTCTTGCGTTACACCCTCTGTAACACTCACCACAGGTGTGCATTCTTCCTTGCCTTTGACAGCGCACTCTTTCCTCAGGCACCTGTCCGTTACACACCTTTCTCGCGCACACTCTCCCGTTACACCCTCTGTAACACTCACCACAGGTGGACACTCTTCCTTACTTCTGACAGCGCACTCTTTCCTCATGCACCTGTCCGTCACACACCTTTCTCGCGCACACTCTCCCGTCACACCCTCTGTAACACTCACCACCCCGCGCTTCCACGTGCTCCCTCGCACACGCGCTACGACCGACTCACTCTCGCCAGCACACTCACTCCTTGGCACGCACTTTTTCCTCACACACCCCAGAGTCGGACTTTCTCGCACACCTCCTCTTTCGCACACCAGACCTGTCGCACACTTCACCAACGGCCTCTCACGAACACCCGGGTCTATCTCGACCCCCAAGCCTCTTAAATCACCTGGCGCATCATACGCACGACCATATTGGTCACCACTTACACCGGGTCCTCTTTCTCTTCGCTTCTCCTCCATCACCTGCGAATCCCTCATCCGGTTAATGAGCACATCATCACGATCCGAACACAGACTTTGGACCAATTCTTTTACTTCCTCCTTTATCTCTTTCTTATCCTCTCTCCGTCGCTTCTTAATTTCGCTCACCCCTTCTTCCACTTCTTCTAATTTTTGCTTCATCTCCTTCATCTCTTCGTGCGCCCCTTTAAGTTCTTCCTCTAACTCCACTTTATTTTTTTCTATGTGCTCCCGCACCTCCCGCTCTTTAACCTCCATTACCTCTACCACCTTGTCCATTTTCCTCGTCAGGTCCTCATGTACCGTCTGGCACTCTTTTTTAATTACCCCTACGTCCTTTTTCATCTCCTTCTGTGTCGATTTTAAACCCTCTATTACCGCTGTGTTCTTCTTTACCTGGTCCCCCAACTCCTTTTGTCCCACTGTCAGTTGTTCTACTCCCAGCGTCAACTCCTCTATACCACCTTGCAATTTTACAGTCCCCTTTCTCACCTCTTTCTCCATGCGCTCCTTACAGTGCCTCACCTCCTCGCGCACTCCTCCGACCTCCTCACTCACTCCTCTTCTGATCTCCTCTCCCATCACTTGCATCTCCTGCCCAGATGCCACCCTCATCTGCTCCATTTCCTCCCTGTGAGCATCCAGTTTGGTTTCTACCCCCATTCTGACCCCCTCTATCTGCTGCTCCATTTGTTTAACTTCCCTTTCCGCTTGGTCCCTCATGTCCCTCAATTTGCCTTCCATACTGTTTTCTAACCCCTCTAACCCATTTTTCACTCCCTCTATTTGATTCTCTTGAGCGGCCATTCTGTTTTCTACCCCCGTTAACCCATGTTTCACTCCCTCTATCTGATTCTCTTGAGCGGCCATTCTGTTTTCTACCCCCGTTAACCCATGTTTCACTCCCTCTATCTGATTCTCTTGAGCGGCCATTCTGTTTTCTACCCCCGTTAACCCATTCTTTACTTCTTTTATCCCGTTGTCTAACCCCTCAAATTTCTTTTCTAATCCCTCACCGGTACCCCTCATTTGGCCCTCCAATCGCTCACCCTGAGCATCCATCCGGTTCCCCATTACCCCCATTTGGTCCTCCAATCGCTCACCCTGAGCATCCATCCGGTTTCCCAACCGCTCACCCAATCGCTCATTATCAGCCCTCGTTTCCTCCCTCATTTTCTCGCTATTCTGGGCCATAAGGGCCTTCATTTGTATGAAAAAAAGGCCCCAATCCATCGGGGGCGCTGCCACGGTCGCTGGCGCGGTGATCAGCGAGGCGCCATTTTGCGCGCCCGCTTCTTCGTGCGTGACGGCGCTATTTTGCGAACCTGCCGCCCTCGCTGCTTCGCTCTCCTCCTGTCCCTCATTTTGGTCCTGGATCGACCCTACCTCACTCTCCTTTACCGGACCCCAGCTGTCTTGATCCGCCATAGCGCGACTTTCAAAATTCGGTTTTTATTTTTTATTTTCGTAAAACAAATTCAAATTTCGCCGTTATAATTTCGCGCGGGAAACGCGCTCCGAATCGATTCGGTCGAGCGCCGTACGCGCTCCGGCTCGATTTTCCCTCCCAAAATTTGGGCCTAACTAATTTAGTCCCGGGTTCGAATTCCACTCCTCGACACCAATTGTTACAGACGTGGCTTGGATGTTATTTACCGAGCGGTTTATTGGTATGACCACGTCTGCACAAGTTACCCGATTGTGCCCGAACGTTGACTAGTCGCGCTATGCTAGACCAATGAAGGAAAAAGAAGACACACGGCTGGAATTAATACGACACGACACCAGGGATACGGTTCTCAAAGGTTGTTATTACAATAATGCGGAAGGTTTAGATTACAGGGACAAGAGGGAAACATAGGAAGGTGGGCACTTAAACACACTTATATTAACCCCAACAGACGACAGATAAACGGGACAAGGCTCACTCACACGGGGTTTGATGGCAAGGAAAGCGGGTAGCGATCGCTCCAGGTGCACCTGGGCTCAGGGCAGGATCACGTACGGTCCAGTTTAAGAGATGCGGTGGAGGTATTGCAGCGCTCGAGGGGTGGCGACTTCTCTCTCCAGGCTGGGGGCGCATCTGACTCAGCGCTCGCAGGTGGCTTTCCTTCTCCAAGCTGGGTGCGCATCTGACTCAGCGCTCGCAGGTGGCTTTCCTTCTCCAAGCTGGGTGCGCATCTCCCGTCACATCCGGCGCGTGGCCGCGTATATCCGGCGGGGAGTGACACGCCCTCGGCTCGTTAGCTCCGCCTCGTGGAATCGGCACGTTGCTTCTCATTGGGTGCGTGCGGGGGGGGTTTACCAGGCTCCGCCCTTGACGAGGAGCTGACAAGGAGCCCCTTCGTGGTAACCCCGTGGAGCGCATGGTCTGGAGCTAATCGAGCCGGTGTGAGGACGCATCCTCCCCCGCTCCGCCGCCATCTCCTCTGTTGTTGTTGTAATTGTTGGGGAAGAAGATGGAAGGAGGTATGGGAAAGGTCCTAAACTCACTACTGATGCCATATAATCACATTCTGGTGCAACGAAGAGTCATAATTAATGGAGACGAGGCCTTAACTGACATAGAATAAGAATAACTAGGAAGATGTCCGAAAGTTGTCTACGTGTGGTGCGGTGGACCTGGGCACGACATTTAATGGGGGAATAAGGGGAAGGTCGGCTCTACTGATTGTTATTTACATGCAATGGGACTAGGGAATGGGGGATTGGGGAAAGTTGGGGAGTATTGGAGAAAATAGGGGAATATTTACAAGCGGATATGGAGGCCAAATTCCATATTCGCAACAGTATGCCAAGTATCGTAAGTATACTAAGTCATACCTGCCAACCTTTTTTGAAAGAAAAGCGGTAGCGTCGCACGCGTCCCTAGGGGGGTCCGGGGACATGCCCCCCCCCGGGAATTTTTCAAAAAAATGAAGCAAAATGGTGCAATCTCCTGCATTTTGAGACCACAGTTCGCTGAAATATATCAACATATTTTTAGAGTGAAAAAGAGAAAACTTAACATGGTTGATCTACTCACCAAACTCACGAGTTTTGTAGAATGTAGAGGCAGCCGCGTGTAATACGATCTTGGCAGTGAGAAACGAACGCAAAGCTGAAAAAAAACAACTATGAAGGAGCTGGGGCTCCCACGTCGATCAGAAGAATGGACGCGACAAAAAGCTGGAATTCATCCGAGTTGCTTTATTCAAACCAAACACTCAGGCACTCTGAAAAGCCCGTTTATCGGGCAGCAATATATATACATATTATCCAGGAGCGTTTGCCCAGGAAAGGCGAGAGGGGGCGTGGCCCAGCGTCCTGGCTGCGGCCTGGCAAGTTGAGCGCGGGCCTGCCCGGGCGTCCTGGACGAGCCCGGCATGGTGATCGCTCCGCGTCCTTGATAGGTGCAAGGCGATTGTGAAAACCCAGCGGTAGCCGCTACACACGTCCCCCCAGAATCGACTTGCACCGGCAGGGTCAATTTGAGGGGGATCCTGATGACCCAGCCAAAGCGACCCCTGGTGGGTCGTGGGAGGGGGTCCGGTGTGGTGGTGGGCGGTCGAGTGGGGGGCACCGTGGACGGGGGGCGGCCTCGCCGCGGCGGAAGGGCCACCCGTGGTGGGTGGTCGACGTCCACGTGCGCCGGCTTGAGGCGGTCCACCGCAATCCGGTCCGACCTGCCGCCGATGTCGATGACGAATGACTTGTCGTCCCGTCGCAGCACCCGGAAGGGCCCGTCGTACGGCGGCCGGAGTGGCCCCCGATGTGCGTCGTGACGCACAAAAACATACTCCGCTGTGCGAAGTGCTGGGGGGACGTAGGACTGGGGGTCACCGTGGTGGGATGTTGGCACGGGGGCAAACCGTCGGGGGTCCGGGGGCATGCTGGGGGGGCGTGTGTGGCGGACACGAAAGCCCACTGGCGCCCTCCTGGAGGTCCGAGCGCTGGTGAGCTGCGGACCAGGGACTGGTAGCGTCGGGCACGAATTCGCCCGGGATGCGTAGCGCCTGGCCATAGACAAGCTCGGCGGTGGATGCCTGGAGGTCCTCCTTGGGGGCCGTGCGGAGGCCCAAAAGGACCCACGGCAGCCGGTCGGCCCAACCGCCGTCTTGAAGGCCGGCCATGAGCGCGGCCTTCATGGAGCGGTGGAATCGCTCGCACAACCTGTTTGCTTGGGGGTGGTAGGCCGTAGTACGGTGGAGCTTGACCCCCAGGTTGCGGGCGACCGTGCCCCACAGCTCGGAGGTGAACTGTGGTCCGCGTTCTGACGAGATGTCCGCCGGTGCGCTGAAGCAGGCGACCCAGGTGGCGATGAAAGCCTGCGCCACGTCGGCGGTGGTGGTGGAGACGAGGGGAACGGCCTCCGGCCACCTGGTGGTCCTGTCCACCATGGTGAGCAGGTGTGTGAACCCCCGTGACGGGGGGAGGGGACCCACCAGATCCACGTTGACGTGGTCGAAACGTCGTTCGGGCACGGTGAAAGGTGCCAGCGGGGCCTGGGTGTGTCGGTGGACCTTGGCCCGTTGGCAGGCCGTGCAGGTGCTGGTCCAATCGCGGACGTCCCGACGAAGGCCGTGCCAGACGAATCGCGCCGACACCAGCTTCTGGGAAGCTTTCCGGCCCGGGTGGGAAAGGCCGTGGAGGGAGGCGAAGATGCGGCGTTGCCAGGTGACGGGCACGATGGGGCGAGGCTGGCCTTGGGAGACGTCGCAGAGCAGGACAGTGTCCGCGAAGGGGATGTCGGCCAGGCGGAGGCCCGTGTCCGCCGCCCGGAGGGCTTGCACCGTGGTGTCGGTGGTTTGGTCCGCCGCCATAAGCGCAAAGTCCACGCCCAGGTGGACCGCGTTCGCGCTGGCCCGGGAAAGACAGTCGGCCATGGCGTTGTTTTTGCCGGCGACGTGCCGGATGTCCGTGGTAAACTCCGACACGGCGGAGAGGTGGCGCTGTTGGCGGGCCGACCACGGCTCCGTGACCTTGGCCATGGCGTAAACCAACGGCTTGTGGTCGACGAACGCCGTGAAAGGTCGGCCCTCCAGGAGGTGGCGGAAATGGCGGACGGCCAGGTGTAGACCGAGGAGCTCCCGGTCAAACGTGCTGTATTTGAGCTCGTTCGGCCGGAGCTGCCGGCTGAAAAAAGCGAGTGGCTGCCAAACCCCGTTCACCCATTGCTCATGTACGGCGCCCACCGCGTAGTTGGAGGCATCCGTGGTGAGGGCGATGGGAGCGTTGCGCACCGGGTGAGCGAGCAGTGTTGCGTCGGCAAGGGCCCGCTTTGAGCTTTGGAAGGCCGCATCCATTGCTGCGGACCAGGCGATGTCGTGCTTGGCCGGCTTGCCCCGGAGGGCTTCGTAGAGGGGCCGCATGAGTTGAGCAGCGCGGGGCACGAAGCGGTGATAAAAATTCACCATTCCCAGGAATTCCTGCAGGGCCTTTATGGTGCGGGGACGCGGGAACGTGGTGATGGCCTCGACCTTGGTTGGCAGCGGCACGGCCCCGTTCTTGGTGATGTGGTGGCCCAAAAAATCAACGGCCGTCGTGCCGAAGTGGCATTTGGCCGGGTTGACGATGAGGCCGTGCTCGCTGAGGCGCCCGAACAGTGTTCGGAGGTGGAGGAGGTGCTCGGCCCGGGACGTGCTGGCGACAAGGATGTCGTCCAGGTAAACGAAAAGGAACGGCAGGTCACGCAGCACGCCGTCCATCAAGCGCTGGAACGCCTGAGCCGCGTTCTTGAGACCAAACGGCATCCGCAAGAATTCGAATAAGCCGAACGGCGTGATGACTGCCGTTTTAGGGACGTCGGCCGCCCTGACAGGTACCTGGTGATATCCCCGTATGAGATCAATTTTCGAAAAAATGACCCGTTTCGCCAGACGGGCGGAGAAGTCTTGGATATGCGGGATCGGGTACCTGTCGGGGGTGGTAGCGTCATTGAGACGGCGGTAGTCACCACACGGGTGCCATCCACCCCCCGGCTTTGGCACGATGTGCAGTGGCGAGGCCCACGCGCTATCGGAGCGCTGCACGATGCTGAGGTGCTCCAACGCGTCGAATTCGGCCTTCGCCACGGCGAGCTTGGCTGGGCCGAGGCGGCGGGCCCTGGCGTAGACCGGCGGGCCCGTGGTTGGTATGTGGTGCTCGATCCCATGCCGTACTGCGACGGCCGAAAACGTCGGCCGCATGAGGGCCGGGAACTCCGTGAGCAGGCGAGCAAACTCGTTCGCCGCCGGGACGGCGCATGCCAGCTCGGTCGGCGCGGAGCTGCTCAATGTGCATACCAGGGAGCTGAAGGTTTCGGCGTTGATTAAACGACGCCGTTGGACGTCCACCAGCAGTCCGTGTGCGCAGAGGAAGTCGGCGCCTAGCCAGAGCCATGGGCACGTTTGCGGTTACAAACGTCCAAGCAAAGCGTTGGCCGCCGAAGCAGAGGGTGACGTTGCGCGGGCCGAAGGTGCGGATGGTCGATCCGTTGGCCGCAACCAAGGAGGGGCCGCAAACCGCGGATTGCCTATCCTGGTCAGAGGCGGGTATGACGCTCAGTTGGGCGCCGGTGTCGCACAGGAAGCGCCGTCCGGACGCTTTATCCGTGATGAACAGTAAGTTGCCCGTGTGGCCGGCGCTCATGGCTGGTAATGAACGCCGGCCCGGCCGTTTCCCGGCCTGCCGAAGGTGCACGGGGGTCGGCACGTCCGGGCCTTCTGTCCGAACCTGGCATGATAGTAACACCACGGTTGGTCAGGTGGAGGCCCCGGTCGTCGTGCTGGAGGTGGTCGGCTCGGTGTAGCGGCCGCCAATTGCGTCGGCAGTTCGGTCGTCGACCGTGCCGGGCGCTCGGGCGCCATGGGTGTTGCGTCGGACGGCGGTGGGTCCCATGTCGCCGCTGTGATGCGCTGACCTGCGGCGGAGATCTTGTCGGCTTCTCTGGCAAGGGCCCGGGGATCTGTGATCGTTGTGCTTGCCAGGGCGAGGCGTACCGGGTTAGGCAGCTGACGGAGGAACAGCTCCCAGAACAGGAATGCCGGAGAGTGCTCGCCGAGCAGTGAAAGCATGTAGTCCATTCGCTCGGAAGGGCGCGTGTCGCCGAGCTCGGGCAGGTCGAGCAGGCGCCGTGTGCGTTCCGCCGATGGGAGGACGAAAGCGTCGAGGAGAAGCTTCTTAATCGCGCCGTATTTGTCAGCGGCTGGCGGGCTCTCGAGGAGGCTCAGGGCGCGGGCCGCGGTGGCCGAACCGAGCGCTGCTACCACATGGTGGAAGCGGGTGTCGTCGGCCGTGATGCCTCGCAGGGCAAACAGGGAATCCGCCTGTGCGAACCAAACCACCACGTGAGCCTCCCAGAAGGTAGGCAGTTTAAGGGCGACTGCCGTGTCCATGTCGGTAGGTCACCAATGAAGGAGCTGGGGCTCCCACGTTGATCGGAAGAATGGACGCGACAAAAAGCTGGAATTCATCCGAGTTGCTTTATTCAAACCAAACACTCAGGCACTCTGAAAAGCCCGTTTATCGGGCAGCAATATATATACATATTATCCAGGAGCGTTTGCCAAGGAAAGGCGAGAGGGGGCGTGGCCCAGCGTCCTGGCTGCGGCCTGGCAAGTTGAGGGCGAGCCTGCCCGGGCGTCCCGACCGAGGCCTGGCAAGTTGAGCGCGGGCCTGCCCGGGCGTCCTGGACGAGCCCGGCATGGTGATCGCTCCGCGTCCTTGATAGGTGCAAGGCGATTGTGAAAACCCAGCGGTAGCCGCTACAACTACATATTAATTTTTTTCCAATAACAATTTCCAAATGCGGTATGTCTGACTAATAAAATCGGTCTGCGTTGGGAGCTATAGAAAATCGGTAGGCTACCGCGCGAATCGGTAGGGTTGGTAGGTGCGCCAAATAAGTATGCCAAGTATCGTAAGTATACCAAGTAAGTGCACCAAGTAAGTAATAGGTATACCAAGTACGTATGCCAAGTATTGTAAGTATACCAAGTAAGTGCACCAAGTAAGTAATAGGTATACCAAGTACGTATGCCAAGTATCGTAAGTATACCAAGTAAGTGCACCAAGTAAGTAATAGGTATACTGTAGCGGTTACCGCTGGATGCACACAATCACCTTGCACCGGCCAGAACACGGCCAGACGCGCCTCTCCCGGGCATGCCCGCTATCGCCTTTCCAGGGCTCGCCCAGAGCGTCCGGGCATGCCCGCTATCGCCTTTCCAGGGCTCGCCCAGGGCGTCCGGGCATGCCCGCTATCGCCTTTCCAGTGCTCGTCCAGAGCGCCCGGGCACGCCCAGCCTCGACTTGCCAGGCCGCAGCCAAACACGCCCGGGCAGGTCCAGACTCGCCTTTCCAAGGCTCGCCCTTGATACCCGGGCATGCCCGGTATAGCTTTTGCCGGGCAAACTTCCCGACATAAATGTGTATATATATTGCTGCCCGATAAACGGGCTTTTCAGAGTACCCGAGTGTGATACATTTATTAAACCTACTCGGACGAATTTCCATCTTTGGTCGCGTCAATTCTTTCAACTCGCGTTGGAGCCCAGCTCCTTCATTGGTGACCTACCGACATGGATACGGCAGTGACGCTTAAACTGCCTACCTTCTGGGAGGCTCACGCGGCTGTTTGGTTCGCTCAGGCGGACTCTCAGTTCGCCCTGCGAGGCATCACCGCGGATGACACCCGCTTCCACCATGTTGTGGCGGCGCTCGGTTCCGCCACCGCGGCCCGCGCCTTGAGCCTCCTCCAGCACCCGCCGGCTGCTGACAAATACGACGCGCTGAAGACACTCCTCCTCGACGCTTTCGCCCTCTCACCGGCAGCACGCGCACGGCGCCTGCTTGACCTGCCCGAGCTCGGCGACACGCGCCCGTCCGAGCGCATGGACTATATGCTCTCGTTGCTCGGTGAGCACTCTCCGGATTTTCTGTTCCGCGAGCTGTTCCTTCGCCAGCTGCCTCACCCGGTACGCCTCGCCCTGGCTGGCACGTTGATCACGGATTCCCGCGCCCTCGCCAGGGAAGCCGATAAGATCTCCTTGGCGGGCCAGCACATCGGCGCGGTTACCTGGAGCCCGCTGCCGTCCGAGACGACGCCCACGACGCCCGAGCGCCCTGCGCGGTTGGAGGCCGAACTGCCGGTGCAACTGGCGGCCGCCACGCCGCACCGCCCGCTTCCGACACGACGGCCGGGGCCTCCACCTGACCGGGCGTGGTGTTATTACCATGCCAGGTTCGGACACAAGGCTCGGACGTGCCGGCCCCCGTGCACTTTCGGCAGGTCGGGAAACGGCCGGGCCGGCGTTCATTCCCAGCCATGAGCGCCGGCCACTCGGGCAACTTGTTGTTTATTCGGGACAAAGCGTCTGGGCGGCGTTTCCTGTGCGACACCGGCGCCCAACTGAGCGTCATACCCGCCTCCGAGCAGGACAGGCTGGACGCAGTTTGCGGCCCCTCTTTGGTCGCTGCTAATGGCTCGGCCATACGCACTTTCGGCCCACGCGTCGTCACCCTCTGCTTCGGCAGCCAGCGCTTTCAATGGACTTTTGTTACCGCCAGCGTCCCCGTGGCTTTGCTGGGCGCCGACTTCCTCTGCGCGCACGGGCTGCTGGTCGACGTCAAACGACGTCGCCTTGTCCACGGCGAGACCTTCAGCTCCCTGGCGTGCACAATGAGCAGCTCCGCGCCGACCGAACTGGCGTGCGCCCTCCCGGCAACGAACGAGTTCGCTCGCCTGCTTGTGGAATTCCCGGCCCTCATGCGGCCGACGTTTTCGGCCGTCGCGGTGCAGCACGGGATCGAGCACCACATACCCACTACGGGCCCGCGGTCTACGCCAGGGCCCGCCGCCTCGACCCAGCCAAGCTCGCCGTGGCGAAGGCCGAATTCGACGCGTTGGAGCACCTCGGCATCGTGCGGCGCTCCGATAGCGCGTGGGCCTCGCCACTGCACATCGTGCCAACGCCGGGGGGTGGATGGCGCCCGTGTGGCGACTACCGCCGTCTCAATGACGCTACCACCCCCGACAGGTACCCGATCCCGCATATTCAGGACTTTTCCGCCCGTTTGGCGGGACGGGTCATCTTTTCGAAAATTGACCTGATACGGGGCTACCACCAGGTACCTGTCCGGGCGGCCGACGTCCCGAAGACGGCCGTCATCACGCCGTTCGGCCTGTTCGAATTTTTGCGGATGCTGTTTGGCATCAAGAACGCGGCCCAGGCGTTCCAGCGCTTGATGGACGACGTGCTGCGCGACCTGCCGTTTCTTTTCGTCTATCTGGACGACATCCTCGTCGCCAGCACGTCCCGCGCCGAGCACCTCCTCCACCTCCGAACACTGTTCGGTCGCCTCAGCGAGCACGGCTTAATTGTCAACCCGGTCAAATGCCACTTCGGCGCGACGACCGTTGACTTTTTTGGGCCACCGCATCACCAATACCGGGGCCGTGCCGCTGCCGACCAAGGTCGAGGCCATCACCACGTTCCCGCGTCCCCGTTCCATCAAGGCCCTCCAAGAGTTCCTCGGCATGGTGAATTTTTATCACCGATTCGTGCCCAGCGCTGCTCAGCTCATGCGGCCCCTTTACGAGGCCCTCCGGGGCAAGCCGGCCAAGCATGACATTGTTTGGTCCGCGGCCATGGACGCGGCCTTCGCCAGCGCCAAACGGGCCCTCGCCGACGCAACGCTGCTGGCTCACCCGGTGCTCAACGTGCCCATCGCCCTCACTACGGATGCCTCCAACTACGCGGTGGGCGCCGTCCATGAGCAATGGGTGGACGGGGTTTGGCAGCCACTCACTTTTTTCAGCCGGCAACTCCGGCCGAACGAGTTAAACTACAGCACGTTCGACCGCGAGCTGCTCGGGCTATTCCTGGCCATTCGCCATTTCCGACACCTCCTGGAGGGCCGCCCGTTCACGGCTTTCGTAGACCACAAGCCGTTGGTCTACGCAATGGCTAAGGTCACGGAGCCGTGGTCGGCCCGCCAGCAGCGCCACCTCTCCGCCGTGTCGGAGTTCGCCACGGACATCCAGCACGTCGCCGGCAAAGACAACGCCGTGGCCGACTGCCTTTCGCGGGACAGCGCGAACGCGGTCCACCTCGGCGTGGACTTCGCGCTCATGGCGGCCGACCAGACCACCGACGCCTCGGTGCAGGCACTCCCCGCGGCGGACACGGGCCTCCGCCTGGCCGACATCCCCTTCGCGGGCACCGTCCTGCTCTGCGACGTCTCCCAGGGCCAGCCTCGCCCCATCGTGCCCGTTTCCTGGCAGCGCCGCATCTTCGCCTCCATCCACGGCCTTTCTCACCCGGGCCGGAAAGCTTCTCAGAAGCTGGTGTCGGCGCGTTTCGTCTGGCACGGCCTTCGACGAAACATCCGCGACTGGGCCAACGCCTGCACGGCCTGCCAGCGAGCCAAGGTCCACCGCCACACCCAGGCCCCGCTGGCACCTTTCGCCGTGCCTGAACGGCGTTTCGACCACGTCCACGTGGACCTGGTGGGTCCCCTGCCCCCCTCGCGGGGGTTCACCCACCTGCTCACCATGGTGGACAGGACCACCAGGTGGCCGGAGGCCGTGCCCCTCACCTCCACCACCACCGCCGACGTGGCGCAGGCGTTCATCGCCACCTGGGTCACGCGCTTCGGCGCACCAGCGGACATCTCGTCCGACCGCGGTCCACAGTTCACGTCTGAGCTTTGGGGCGCGGTCGCCCGTTCGTTGGGGGTCACGCTGCACCGCACCACGGCCTACCACCCCCAAGCCAATGGGTTGTGCGAGCGGTTTCACCGCTCCATGAAGGCCGCACTCATGGCCGGCCTTCAGGACGACGGTTGGGCCGACCGGCTGCCGTGGGTCCTTTTGGGCCTTCGCACGGCCCCCAAGGAAGACCTCCAGGCGTCCGCCGCCGAGCTCGTCTACGGCCAGCCGCTCCGCGTCCCGGGCGAATTCGTGCCCGACGCTACCAGTCCCTCGTCCGCCGCTCGCCAGCGCTCGGACCTCCAGGAGGCCGCCCGACGATTTGCCCCCGTGCCGACGTCCCACCACGGTGGCCCCCAGTCCTACGTCCCCCCGGCGCTTCGCACAGCGGAGTACGTCTTTGTGCGTCATGACGCGCACCGGGGGCCACTCCGGCCGCCGTACGACGGGCCCTTCCGGGTCCTGCGACGGGGCGACAAGTCTTTCATCGTCGACTTCGGCGGCCGGCCGGACCGGATTTCTGTGGACCGCCTCAAACCGGCGCACATGGACGTCGACCGACCACCACGGTTGGCCCTTCCTCCGCGGCGAGGCCGCCCCCCGTCCACAGTTCCCCCCGCTCGACCACCCACTACCACGTCGGACCCCTCCCCACGACCCTCCAGGGGTCGCTTCGGCCGGGTCATCCGGACCCCCCTTAAATTGACCCTGCCGGTGCAGGTCGATTCTGGAGGGGCGTGTGTAGCGGTAGCGGTTACCGCTGGATGCACACAATCGCCTTGCACCGGCCAGAACACGGCCAGACGCGCCTCTCCCGGGCATGCCCGCTATCGCCTTTCCAGGGCTCGCCCAGAGCGTCCGGCCATGCCCGCTATCGCCTTTCCAGGGCTCGCCCAGAGCGTCCGGGCATGCCCGCTATCGCCTTTCCAATGCTCGTCCAGAGCGCCCGGGCACGCCCAGCCTCGACTTGCCAGGCCGCAGCCAAACACGCCCGGGCAGGTCCAGACTCGCCTTTCCAAGGCTCGCCCTTGATACCCGGGCATGCCCGGTATAGCTTTTGCCGGGCAAACTTCCCGACATAAATGTGTATATATATTGCTGCCCGATAAACGGGCTTTTCAGAGTACCCGAGTGTGATACATTTATTAAACCTACTCGGACGAATTTCCAATTCCATCTTTGGTCGCGTCAATTCTTTCAACTCGCGTTGGAGCCCAGCTCCTTCAATACCAAGTACGTATGCCAAGTATCGTAAGTATACCAAGTAAGTGCACCAAGTAAGTAATAGGTATACCAAGTACGTATGCCAAGTATCGTAAGTATACCAAGTAAGTAATAGGTATACCAAGTACGTACGCCAAGTATCGTAATTATACCAAGTAAGTAAAGGGTACACCAACCAAGTACGTATGCCAAATATCGTAATTATACCAAGTAAGTAATAGGTATACCAAGTACGTATGCCAAGTATCGTAATTATACCAAGTAAGTAAAAGGTATACCAACCAAGTACGTATGCCAAATATCGTAATTATACCAAGTAAGTAATAGGTATACCAAGTACGTATGCCAAGTATCGTAATTATACCAAGTAAGTAAAAGGTATACCAACCAAGTACGTATGCCAAATATCGTAATTATACCAAGTAAGTAATAGGTAAACCAAGTACGTATGCCAAGTATCGTAATTACACCAAGGAAGTGTTAAGTATACCAACTACCAAGTACCGTACGTATAGTATGCCAAGTATCGTAAGTATACCAAGTAAGTACACCAATTAAGTATACCAGGTAAATATACGAAGTATCGCCTACCAAGTAAGTAAGTATACCAAGTACGTACGTATACTAAGTAACTAAGTATATATTTACGTGCTCTTTTTGAGCAATATTGTATGAAAAATGACTTAGGCGGTGTAACACACTGTACCATTCGCCTGTTTATTTCCAGCGATCTTGTTTGCAAACAATGTATGTTCGGACAAACTTAACTAAAACTATTATAGTCTGTAAAAAAAAAAGTATGTGCAACCCAAAAAGGAAGAAGAAAGTACAAGAACAACGTTGTACTTATCATGGTTAATGACGCACATTGGGACAAGGGTCACGTGACACGGTGACATAGACTATTCGAGAAGGAGCGAAGAGGAGTCTGGTTCGTTCGTTGGCGGCATTCTTCGGCTGTCTGCCTCACTGTCTCGCTGTCTGGCCCGGCCCGGGCCGTCCTAGGTGCGGCATGTTAAGCACGGCTCATTGCGTGGCCCGATGCCTACTGCCTTACACAGGAGCCCCCGCTGCCAGACACGCGCAGCTACACAAGGTGGGCATTCTGTCATAGCATGTTCGTGCTGAAGGGATTCCCAGCTAGGCCTCGGCTCCACCCAGGCCTGCTCGCATTGCGGCGCAAGGCCGGGTAGCGTTGACTCGGCCCTGCTCGATTCGATACGTGACGCGCTCGGCTCGGATCGCGCGTGGATACCCGTCAAACGCCGGGGTCCGTCCGGGTCCACAGGCCGAGGCCTAACTAGCCAAGTCGAACCACGTGTTGCATAATCTGAGCACTGCTAACGACGGGGAGAGTTTGGCGCGGATTTTACAACACGCGCCACTGTGTCGGACTAATAGGGTTAAATGGTGGTGTTTGTGGATCATTTGGCATGAAATATACCTTTACCGTGACCTTGTGTTGTCCTTTCTCTAATACTATTCATGTTACGTATTCACAAAGTAAATATGGTTTTCAGTTACAGAAAGTATTTTCTATTCATTATCGAGATGTGATTTGTGCAAAGATTCTCTCTGAGCAGATGATGATGAACAGATGATGCAATGATGCAGCAACTTCGTACTACATGATGATGATGATGCAATGATGCAGTAACTTCATGCTGTCTGTAGGGCTCATTCGAGGCCCAAATTGGTTTACGAAAGCCTGGGTTTTGTTTGCAGGTTTGGTGGAATCGATTCAACCAGGATGTGTTACAAAGCCTATCACAAAGGAATTATGCGTAAGTTCGTCGGAATGGGATTGGGATTTGTTGGGGATTGTATATAAATCCATGTTATACTGGGATGGCACTCCAGAGCGGATACGTCCACCAGGCTGAACAGTTTACGCTTTCTATCCCACTGATAGGCCGGATCTGGATTCAGACCTGAACCAAAATCTAATCGACTTGTCCTTGTCACCTACCCAACTCATCCACCAAGTTTTGCCATAATTCGTCCATATTGTTTTGAAATATCATGCTATATATTGTTTATGGCCGAATCTCTTGATGGTGAAGAATCGCCTGAAAAATGTAAAATATTCTTGGAGCTGGATTCAGATGTTCACCAAAATCGAATCGTTTCTTGTCCACCGAGTTTCGTCCGAATCCGTCCACAACTTAACATATGCTTGCCAAAGAGACAGACAAACTGGTGAAAACCTAACCTCCGTCCACCTTCAGTAGCGGAGGTAATAATGTCTTCACTTGATTTTGACCTATTCATTATCTGCAGACACTAATTACAAAACCCATTTTTGGCAATTCTTTGCGCGTGCACACACACACACACACACATGCACATAAACACATACACACACACACATGCACATAAACACATAAAACACATGCACATAAACACATACACACACACACAATCCCCTTTAATGATGGGACAAGTCCTCTCCTTCCTCTCCTGTCCCCACCTAATGTGAGAAAGTAGGAAGTTAATTTATATGGATAATAAATTGCATTGCTGCTGCACCCCTATCCCCCCAACCCCCCTCCTCTTTACTCCTGACAACTGATGCAACAACAATCCACCTCTTCTCCTCTACGTGCATTATGTAATACTAGGGCATGCCCGTACTATATCTATATCTAAAATTATATCCCCCCCCTCTATTTACATGAAAGGGTTTGGTCCAAAGCGAACGGCTTGCGAGTACGGTGACAATCCCCCCCCTCTATTTACATGAAATGGTTTGGTCCAAAGCGAACGGCTTGCGGAGTTTGGTAAAGAAATCGCCATAGCATGCACAAATGCGCAGGAAAGCGAAAGAATCGCAAATTAGTTTTAATTAGTTTTAAAACATCGTTTAACGCCAACATAGCGGCAACATAGTTTGCCAACGTGAAATAAATGAATACGCTCTCAAATGTGCCGTCCGAGGCAGAGTCTGTTCGCCACGTTCGGCACACGTGATAGCTCGCTGCTCTCTGATTGGTTGAATCGTTTTTTGGACATAGCTCGCTAACTACTTGTCCGATTAATATGAAACGTTGAAAAGGCACATCCTCGGGTCCCCAGCAATATACCTGGCAAGTTGCAAGTATATCGGACCGGTAGTTGTCGCGAAACAGCGGTCACAGACAAACACACAGACACACAGAGATTACTGGAATTATAGATAGATATAGATAGATATAGCCAGCCCCAAAGCATGTCAGAGTTGAGTACATTTGCTGCACAGTGGAAACTATAACTTGGGTTTCTCAAATGTTTTTATTTTATTTATTTATGTATTTTTAACAGGTCTGAGGCCATCAGAGGTGCAGTTGTGGGGATCGATTTGGGCACCACCAACTCCTGTGTTGCGGTTATGGAGGGGAAACAAGCTAAAGTATGGTTTGTTTGTTTGTTTCCTTTAAAGGCCAAATCTGACATTCTCTTGATTTGTTCTGGCTTTGAACTTTTTGAACAAGCTTTTACTTTTTTATGTATCTATTTTTGTTTATTGCAACTTGTTTTCCCAATAGGTGCCGTTGTGATCAGTTATTCCTGGTCATAGCTTAAATGCTTGGGGAATAACGATGAGCAGTGCTTTGGCATAGACAACTACTTTGCATTCCACGTAGTTGTCTGACGTTGTATCTGCTACATTTGAAACGATTTTCCTTATCCGTGCTTCTGCAGACTTGTTTTTCACAACCTGATATTTTGAAATCAAGTTGATTGATCCGCAATATTTATGAGGTGCATGATCACAAGTGGGTGGCAACAAATGACCATACATGATGACTACCACACATCTTCCCTCATTTCAAGGTACTAGAGAATGCAGAAGGTGCCCGTACGACCCCCTCGGTTGTGGCCTTTACGGCCGAAGGTGAGCGCCTGGTGGGAATGCCAGCAAAGCGACAGAACGTCACAAACCCTCACAACACCCTTTATGCCACAAAACGCCTCATTGGACGACGATATGAAGACTCCGAAGTGCAAAAAGACCTGTAAGTGTCTGGCTGTCTGCCAACAGTTTTAATGTTTACAAGTTTAAGGTTACAACAAATGTAAAACTCAATGTTTTTTTGTTTTTTTTTACATTTTTTTATTATTATTATTATTTTATTTTTTTACATTTTTTGTTTCGTTTATTCCATATTGATCTCAAGGGCAATTCGCCTCGGCTTGTGTACTTTCTTGTAAATTTTTTTTCCCAAAAGCACCTTTTTCTTCCCTCTGATTAACTTCAGGAAAAACGTCTCCTATAAGATTGTACGTGCATCGAATGGAGATGCATGGGTGGAGGCGCATGGGAAGATGTATTCACCAAGCCAGATTGGTGCCTTTGTGCTCACAAAGATGAAGGAAACTGCTGGTATGTTTAGAAATTAATTTTGCCAGAATCGGTGTTTGTACATACAGTACTGTACTTTATTTTTTACCTAATCTTGCTACTTTTATTCTGGTTTAGAAAGCTACCTTTCCACTTCGGTGAAAAATGCAGTAATCACCGTCCCAGCTTACTTCAATGATTCCCAACGACAGGCAAGGCTGATTTTGCACTTTTGTCACTGATTCACTATGACATTGAAGCATCTTGATGCCTAATAAAGATCTTTCAAATGACTCACTGACTCATTCACCGACTCACTGTGACTTAGCCACTCACTCACTGTGACTTAGCCACTCACTCACTGTGACTCAGCCACTCACTCACTGTGACTCAGCCACTCACTCACTGTGACTCAGCCACTCACTCACTGTGACTCAGCCACTCACTCACTGTGACTCAGCCACTCACTCACTGTCTCAGCCACTCACTCACTGTGACTCAGCCACTCACTCACTGTGACTCGGCCACTCACTCACTGTGACTCAGCCACTTAAGGCATCACAAAGATATACACATTATGTTATCAAATTTAAACCTCGTGTTTGAATCTGGTGACTTTCTAAATGTAAAACTTCAAATTACAAAGCATCTGAACATGCAAAGCCCGTCCTCGTCGGTTTGTATTCGGACTTCTTCTTCTTCTTCTGCATCTTACTATAATTCACCAAATGTCCGTCCGTCCGTTCGAAGGTACCGCAAAAATGGCTCAACGGATCGCAACGATATTTTGGGTGGGTATTCCTGGGACCCCTGGGAGTAAAATAGGCTATATTGTTTTTCCAGTTTTTCAATTTTTCCAAACACGAGGGAATAATATTTACCCATATGAACAGTGATGTGGCTTTTGTTGAAATTCTACAAATACTGTTTATTCTACATACCAGGAGAGAGTAGATCGACTCCTGACGAACTCTTCTCGCTATAAATGTGCGGCTCAGAAGTTAAACGGCAGCGTGTGCTAAGCGACTGAGAAACAGGTGTAGCGGCCACTTCCGTGTTACAGATTCGGCGCGCACTCTTCACACATTAACGTGCGACTGAGAAAGACATGCAGCGGCTGCTTCCATTTTGCAGAATTCGATCTTTTTTCAAAATGGGCGCCATGTACTGTTTAGATTTTGATGATTTGCGTGTGATATGATTCAACGGATGTTTATATGAATCGTTTAAAATAAATAAAGCCTTCAATTTCTGATATTTTGCCTTTTCATTTGGGCCTCCCAATTGGGGTATAGGGCGGGTACCGTTGCTAGTTGTCAAAATAACGAAAACAGTTAAAATATATATATATAAATTGATAATGATTTTATGTAGCATTGAACTTTGAGCTTTAGATCTTTAAAAAAAATTAAAAAAATCAGCTTCTAGCTTTTGATTGGTGAACCAATTCTATGACCCAATATGCAAACTCTTACATTTTCAGGTCAATTGGATGAAAATGAAGATTTTATGCAACCATAACCTTTGACCTTTTGATCTAAAAAAAAAAACAATCGGCTACTTTTGATTGGTGACCCAATATGCAAAGTTTTAAAATTTAGGTTAATCGGATGAAAATTGACGATCTTGTACCACTGACCTTTGCCCTTTTGACCAAATTCTTAATTTATCTTCATATCATAATAAAGATTTGTTGAAAATGTGATGACATAACTCAAATGGAAAGTTGAAATTTCAGGTTAATTGGATGAAAATTAATGATTTTATGTGATTTTGACCTTTTGACAAAATTATTAATTTGCCTTCTCCATATTACCAGAATAAATCTTTGTTTAACAATAGTTCAAATGGTGAAAAAAAAGTTACGGCCCGAACAGGGACAGACACACACGCACACGACTATGAAACCCCGTCCCTTCTGTGCATGGGACGGGCTAACGAAGTCAATGGCGTGCCAATGCAAATCCTCACGTTTCCACCTAAAGCAAAGTTGAAAGATGGCATAAAGTTCCACCACTATATCAAATTCTGAGTTAAATTATTTTCTCTGTTTTGACCCTTGTGACCTTAAATCCCCACCCAATGGGGTTACAAAGCTGGGATCAAATCCACAAAACGTTACATATTACATGCGTCACCCAGTGTTGACTGCATATAAAAATTTCATCTAAAAATGTGCCCGTAACTGCATTTTTTGGTATGTGGCATTTTGACCCTGTTCAATGGGGTGGGGCCCAAATGATGCTGCTCTCACACCTTGCCATGTGGTGATCACAACTGCCAAGTTTGGCGAATTTCTGCACAATTGTTTAGGAGAAGATAGCATGATGGACGGATGGAGCCGATGACAACATCCACTCTGTTTATTTATTTATTTTTTAAGTGTGGGGATAATGAATGTTTGCATTTGTTTTTGTTGGAATCCTTGATTAAATGCTTGTGATGCTTATTTTGGCCCATATGTTTGTTTTTTTTAAACACGCTGATAAATCAAAATTGGTCATTTATTTAAATTCTGAGTACAGTACTTTCCTTGCAATTGATTGCCATGTGCAGATATAATGTGTTGATGTAATCAATGTCCACAAGCTCCTGCCAATCAGTAACTACATTTTCTACAGGATTAAGAAGGTAAATGTCTCACAATTGCACATCAAATGTTATCAGAATGTGCTTGAAAAGCACATTCTGCCAAGTCACAAGGCCTATAATCGTTTTGTGTTTCACGTGTCACAGGCTACCAAGGATGCTGGTCAGATATCTGGGCTGAATGTGCTGCGTGTCATTAATGAGCCTACAGCTGCTGCCCTTGCCTATGGCCTGGAAAAGGCCAACGATAAAATGTGAGATTGTCTGGAATTGGTTGAGATTTTTTTTTAGTTTAAAAAAAATGTTACTTTAGGATCTTGCGTTTTATGATCTTGTACACAGCATTAAAGTTACTGTTTGTTTCATCTCAAACACTTTAAAAACATATCTGGGATAGTTGCATACATACATCATGGCGTTCAAAACACTTGACCCAATTAGGTTCATCTGGGAAATTATGAAATTATTTTCACTAAATTGCAAGGCCTTGAAAGCATCGATTTTTGGCACTCTCCACCACCCTCCCCCCTCCCCAACTTGGAAATTGGTGTGAAAATGGAACCAGACTGAGGGGTCTGTTACTGGTCAGCTTATTGTGTACAGTGCGATTGTGTACAGTAAAACGGCTGATGTACTTGGATCAATCACCACATCTATGCTGGTATGTAATTACTTGCACAAGCTGCCAGGTAGAGGTATATAACTTTTACCTGGTTGGCTAGCAGAAAATGTGAGCAGAATTGAAAAGCAAGCCCAAGGACTTAAATAGTAAAGTAAAATTAAATTGTCTAACCCAGAGAGACTTCTGTCTAAGAAAAGAAAGTTGCATGAAGATAATGCACTGGCCTCATCTGTTGATCAACTGTCAGAGACTCCGAAGGCCTGACACACTCTTAGCAAAGTCCACCACATTAAGGAAGAGTGCAAAACAGAAGTGTGGGGATCTATAAATAATTGAAGATGTAACTGACTGAGGGGAGAGTGTGTGCGAACTCTAATTGTTGTGATAAATGCAGCATTTTGCACATCAACCTGAAAGGTGCATTTCGGTTTACTGTTGGACTTCGGAATGATACACATACATACCAGACTCGGTGGCATAACAGTTCCACAGCACGTGATTAAAAGGTTTGCTCGAGTTTCTGGATTTATTTTTTTTCTGACCTTCATTTAAGCATTTTACCTGGTGTTGGCTTAGCGGTTAGGGTGCCGGCTTGGGGTCCTGGGTTCGAATCCCGGTCGATCGCTGAATTAACGCCAGGGGGGTTGACTCAGCCTGCCATCCTTCCGAGGTCGGCAAATTGAGTACCAGTTCACTGGTAATTCCCTGTGCGTCGCAAGAGGCGACCAACAAGGTTGGTGGCAGGAAGGGCATCCGGCCATAAAACATTCCTTCAAAAAGGGGACCACGGTGCCAGAAAAAGGCCAACCCCTGCTCTGTGGGGAAAAATGGCCTCTAAAAGGTGGTTTTATTTTAGCACATAATGTACTCAAAGAATGTGGTGTCGATTGGTAGCATTTTGTGTGTACAATTGGTTAAATATTTGCTGAAATCACCTGGAATTTGAAACTGGCAAAGGTGTCCAAACCCTGTCTAATGAGTTTAAATGTCAGCGTTTTCTTGTTATGCCTCTCATTTGGACAAGCCATGGCTTGAAGAAGCTTTTTGTTGTTCCTACGCTTTATTATCCCCACAATTATTATTTTAAAACAGGGGGGAGGAGGGGTTGAGGGGTCGATATTGTAGTCGGGCTGTCTGTCACGTTATCTCCTCCTAAGAGTTTGTACAGAAATCCCCCAAACTTAGTAGTTATGATTACCACATGCGAGAGTGATTTAATTTTTGGCCCCTTCCCCTGGGGAGGGGACAAATACCAAAAAGTGCAATTACGGGCACATTTTAAAACTTATTTTTTTAATGAGACTTTGTATCTGCAATAAACATTGGGGGACGCATTAAATATGTAACGATTTTTTGGGGGGAGATTTGGCCCAGGGGGGTTGGGACTTGGAATTCATAGGGGTCAAAACAATATTTATTTTTTTTACTCAAAATTTGATATTTTGTCATCCTTGGTGGAACTCTTTGCCATCACATCAATCAACTTTGCCTTAGCGAAGTGTGGGGATTTGTGGTCGTCGTTTTTGGAACTACACTACTCACAATAAGTTAGGCAGGTTCTTCGGTGTGGTTGATTTTGTGTATTAATTATGTTGAAAAAAGTTGTTGGTCCTAATTCTATGGTTATTAATGAGTGTGAAAAAACACAGCATTCTTGATTTCAATACCATAACCCTAACCACAATATCCCTAACTTATTGTGAGTAGTGCAAATAAAGGCTTTACTTTGACTTGACAAGAATTATTTTTTTTAATGGGTCTTGCCACCCTATAGTATTTCATTTTTGGCAGTTGAATGGTCATGTTTGATGAAAACAAATAAATGGACTTTGCATGAAACCTAGCTGATAAATGCCAAAGGCTTTTGGACTTGTATTTGGCATGCATCATAAAAGCTTGGTTTCTGTTTTGGCGGAGTGCTCATTTTAAAATTTAACTTTTTTTATATTTCTCTTTAAAAAGCCTGATAGGATGGCCTAGGCCCTAGAGGTACACACTTGCCCTCTTAGCTGTCTAACCTGGGTTTGACCCAGCGATAAACTTTCATAGGCAGGGTGATTCGTCAATGTGTCCCTCTGGATGTTAAAGGTCCCATGGTGTCCTTCGTGAAAAGTAGGCAAGCTATTGCTGGCACCATGGCCAAATTCCAAATTCCTACCCTAACTAGTCGAACGTCGGGACTGGCCGGGTCAGCCGGTTTGTGAACTCAGGTCAAGCATCACCCGGCCGACCCCACAAGAAAGGTGGGAAGATTGTGGCCATTAAGGATGAAGAAGAAGATGGTACCATTCAAATATTTATAATAAAATAAAACTTTTGTATTCTGTTGTGTGTGCTGTCTCAGCATCGCTGTGTATGATCTGGGTGGAGGAACCTTTGATGTCTCCATCCTGGAGATCCAGAAAGGGGTGTTTGAAGTGAAGTCAACAAACGGAGATACCTTCCTCGGAGGAGAAGATTTTGACAATGCACTACTCAAGCATATTGTCAAAGAATTCCGGCGAGATGTACGTCCCCTTCCTGGGTGTGACTTGTTTAATCGAGCTGTCCCCTTTACCTTTGCTTTGAAATGTGAAATCTAAGTGCTAATGGGATTGCTATATATGACGTTGTATTTTCATGGATCTCTGTGTTCGATTGTTGAAGCTTCTGTCCAAGCATTTTGCATTGTCTGTGCAGACCGGAGTGGATCTTACCAAGGACACCATGGCTCTGCAGCGTGTTAGAGAGGCGGCAGAGAAAGCGAAATGTGAACTCTCATCATCTCTCCAGGTGTTTTAGCAGCTCCTCCTGTAAAACGTTTGTGCTGCCTTTTGCTGGCGAAAGTGTTATCTCAGAAATCATTTTGGTTTTGGAGGCTATGAACATTTCACTTTTAATTACAGACAGACCTCAACCTGCCCTACCTGACGATGGACTCCTCTGGTCCAAAACACCTGAACATGAAGTTGACGCGGTCTCAGTTTGAGAACATTGTAGCTGATCTTGTCAGGAAAACTGTCACACCTTGTCAGAAGGCCATGCAGGATGGTGAAGTATCAAGAGGGGACATCGGGGAGGTGATCCTTGTGGGTGGGATGACTCGCATGCCCAAGGTACCCTTCCTTAACATTCTGCTATTTGTCTATCTGTAAAAAAAAAAAATTTTTCCCCGAGTATCTCTCATTTTTGCCACTTTCCCTTTGTTGTATAACTCAACCAAACCTTCCTTTTTTGCCTCTTTCAGACTGCTGCATCACATGAGCTTGTTTTACAATTTCTATTATTTTACAATTTTTTTTAGGTCCAGAAGACTGTGCAGGAGGTATTTGGTAGAACGCCCACAAGGTCTGTGAACCCAGACGAAGCTGTGGCTATCGGAGCGGCCATCCAAGGTGGCGTTTTGGCAGGAGACGTGACGGACGTTTTGCTGCTGGATGTGACCCCGTTGTCGCTTGGCATTGAGACCCTGGGCGGCGTCTTCACAAAACTCATTAACCGCAACACAACAATACCCACCAAGAAGTCTCAGGTGATCAAATGGTTACGCTGATTGCTCTGTTCAGCCTTCGTACGTGTATAAGCTTGCTAATTCGACCAGCATTAGAAAATTTCCTTTCTCTCGACAGGTTTTCTCGACAGCAGCTGATGGTCAGACACAGGTGGAAATCAAGGTGTTCCAGGGCGAGAGAGAAATGGCTTTGGATAATAAGATTCTGGGCCAGTTCAGCTTGGTCAGTCCTTGTGTTGTCATTTCTGCACAATAATTTATCAACATCAGAAAACTGCTTTCTTTTGTTTTGTGTGTGCATGGATGCTGTTTGTTTATTTACTATTAAGCTCTGTTTACCAGGTGGGGATTCCTCCAGCTCCGCGTGGTGTCCCCCAAGTTGAGGTTACCTTTGATATTGATGCAAACGGCATCGTGCATGTCTCAGCCAAGGACAAGGGAACGGGCCGTGAGCAGCAGAGTGAGTGTTTCCTTGTGCGTTTTTTGTTTGTAAATTTATTTATTTGTTGGATAAACATATTTGAGCCACATCTATGTACTTTATTAAATGGATCGCAGTGGAAATGGCACATCTCTGATAATTATTGTATCGCTCATTCCAGTTGTCATCCAATCTTCTGGAGGACTTAGTAAAGACGACATTGAGAATATGGTGAAGAATGCCGAAAAGTACGCGGAAGAGGACAGGCGGAGGAAGGTGAGCAAAGCGGTTGTTCTTGGAAGTTTGTTTTTGTACTTGTTGTTCTGATATGTGAAATGTTCTGATGTTCTGATGTTGAAATGAAATGAAATGTTCTTGACATGTTCTGATAACGTGTTGGACAGATGGTGACTTAAAATGTGTTGTTTTGACCACCACTCAAAAAACACGATTGTTCAACTTTTTAAAAATAGATTTGTTATCAATATTATTTTAACTTTCTGTTTGCATATCAAACAGAATTTGAACCTGATGCTGCTTTCCGCCTTGTAAAGTGAACTTGCTAGTTTTGCACCACGTTTGGAAGCTTTATTGCAAAACTTTTGGGTGCGCGCGTGAGGTTCTTGATGGCTTCAAATAGTTCGTTTTCTGTAATCGTTTAAGGATCGTGTGGAAGCTGTGAACCAAGCCGAAGGCATTGTGCACGATATTGAAAGCAAGATGGAAGAGTTTAAAGACCAGCTTCCTGAGGATGAGGTAAGCCCAGCTTCCGTAAGTGGTGATACTCTTAAGATGTGCCAATTTTTAGCTCTTTCACGAGCCTCGATTATGTATACAAAAAAAACATTACCTTTTGGAGGCTCGATTGCAATTGTAGTTTTGAAGGCCTTTGTTCATGAAGGGAATCCACACTGATGATCTCTTTCCTGCACCTCCAGTGTACCAAGTTGAAGGAGCAGATTGCTACGGTGCGCGACCTGCTGGCACGGAAGGATTCTGAGACCGGCGAAGCCATCAAAGAAGCAGCACAACAGCTGCAACAATCCTCGCTCAAGCTTTTTGAGATGGCTTATAAGAAGGTGACATTCATTTATTCATTCGTTCATTGTCATTCATCCAGAGGTTGAGGCGCATAGAAGAGCTGGGCAATTGAACGGCTAACAAAACCAGTGTGATGTTTGAGGAGGTGGACAGGAGATTACAAAAAAAATCATTTGATAAAGGGAATACATAGTCAGGGTGTATTTGGTGAAATGAAAATGTAGTTAAGGGAGACAGAGAGCTGCATGAGACGAGGTGAGGGAGAGAGGGATGAGTGGGGTGGGGGGAAGAGGAGGTTACCAAATCGTAATAAGATGAGCGAGCAAGAGGTGTAAACTTTGGAAGGGCAGCAGTGAATGTGTTGCTGGATGAACACGTGCAACGTTTTAAGGAAGGGTAGTGAAGGGTGAAGTTCTGCAGGGGGTAGGGAGGGTAACAAGTACAGATACATTCAAAGTACACCGCCCCCATGCAAAATAATTAAATATCCTCCAGCGCGGCATTGCCGGGGCGCCTCTGGTGCCCGGCAATACCGTTATGCAGCTCAGAGACTGTAGTTGGTGGGAGAGGTGCACAATATTTGATTGATTAATTGCATAATTAAAATCAATAAAAAATTGTCATAAAATATTTTCTTAATCAATTGGCTAATAGCATAACGAAACCACTGGTGCTTCATCTGAAGATGTAACTTTTAGAAATTTAATTAAATAAGTCATTACTAAAAAAATTAAATAATTAATTTATTAATCTATAAATAATTAATCGATTAATTGATTAATCAATAAATCAAAAATATCCTTTACAGACAAATCACTTGGTCATTGTCATGTCCAAATATCAGTTTCCTAACTCAAAAGGTGCCTGAGATATTGCCCAGATGATAAATAAAATAAAGAAATAATTAATAATGAAAATAAATAAATAATAATCATAAAAAGTGAAATAATTAATCAATTCGCTAATAGAACACATAAACCACCACCATTTCATCAGTCTGTAACTTACAAAAAAAAAATTTTTAGGTCATTAATTCAATAATTAAATAATTAATTGATTAATCAATAAATCAAAAATAGCCTTTGCAGCCAAATCACTTGGTCATTGGCATGTCCAAATATCAGCTTCCAAGCTCAAAAGGTGCCTGAGTTAATGGGCAGAAGAGAAAGGAAATGTATCGGTACTTAATTAATCGCTAATAATTAAATAACTCATCAATTAATTGATTAATCAAAAAAACAAAAATACCCGTTTTTGACAAAGGACTTGCTCACTATTGTGCCGAAATTTCAGCTTCCTCGCTCAAAGGATGGCTGAGATATCGCCCGGACAAACAAACAAGAAAGCAAGAAAACAAACAAACAACCAGAGTGAAAACTGAGTACTCCCTTTCAGCGTGCGTCATTGCCGAGCCCCCTTTGGTGCCCGGCAATGACGTTATGCAGCGCCTGGAGATGGCATATGAAAGCAGCGGTGTACAATACCATGCAAGATTATTTGAGGCTATCGACTTCTGTAGTGAGAGGAGAGCAGCAGGACATCCGCTTTAGTTGTCATCCCTCAAAGCAATGCAACATTAACCATGTGTTCTTGTTCCCCTAGATGGCCTCAGAGCGAGAGTCTGGTGGAAGTTCAGGGTCGGGTACTGGTTCGAGTTCGAGTTCGAGTTCAAGTGACACCACAGAAGAAAAGAAGGAAGATAAACAGTGAAGAGATTATTTGCGTTTTTTTTTTCTTTTGTACCTAAAACAAGCGAATGATTGGCTATTGCAGCAACATGTGACGAGTAAATGCACCAATTTGAAATGGCACTTTTATTTCCACTTCCGGTCTGCTTGCTAAGCCTAGATTATTATTATTTACACATCGAGAGCTAGTTGAACGTGCTGAGGATTCTTCGTGCTCGCCTTTGTTCTCGAAGGAGCTGCTTTTGTTGTTTGCACCTCTTTCCCTGTACGATTATCTTCAGTGGCTTGCCATCCTTTGTTCAAACTACTTGTTTGGTGCGAGCAAAGGATGTGGCAAAAGTTTGACCTTGGCCTAGCCTTATCGTAACTCCTTGCATCTTGTTGATTGATGGAGGTAATTTAATTGAGCCTCGTCTATTTAAAAATGGCCCATGTGTGGTTTATTTTTGTGTGCGTGGTCAACTCATTCCCTCCCCCCTCACGCCCCCATTTTTATTTTGGTTATCCCATTCAAATCCATCTTGAAAATCTGTCACATCTAATCTATTTTGAGTGGTGATGAGCAATAAAGTAATTAATGATTTTGGTCGTGCTTTTTGTTCCTGAGCAATTTATTTATTGTCCTTGATTTCTTTCTTTTTTTTGTGTCTGGAGTGGTGGTGGAGAGGGAGGAGTTGTTTATTGATATGGGAACTGTACAGCTTTAATCCAAGGAGTTTATGTATATGCTTATAGAGTACTGATGGAGAGTGAATTGCGGTTCTAACGATGACGAGCTGTAGTTTATTGCTTATTAAAGTGTTATCTGTTCCAAAGACCTTGTCTAAATCCAAGTTTTTGTGGATTGAGTCTTTAAAATTACTTTTCAATACTTTGGTCATAAATAAAATTAATTATTTGGGTACGAGTTGGATAACCGGCCATGCCCATTGCCATCTATATAATAATACCGAAAGGACTCGACTTTGTTATCCCTTTTACGCCGCACCCAGTGACCCGATGCCCACGGCACTAATGGATTTACGATCTACGAACCGCGCTCTTTGTTTATCACGTACAGCCATACTCGAAAAATCTGAATTAGCCGACGTTGGGGGCCCAAAAGCATCCGATTAACTGCCGATACGACGCCATCGTATTGGCGTCTGCTGGGCGAAGGCGAAGCAAGCCGTCCGCTGATTGGACAGGCGAAGGTGAAAGCAGGCTGTCCACCGAGTGGACAATCCAGAGCATGCATTTGTGCCGGTGTCGGCGATCGTTGTTCATATACGCACTCTTCATTCTCATCTTTCTTCCTAACTCTTACTCGGACAAGCAAATCCCCTATGCCATCCATAATGGTACACTCTATCCATACACCACATCCTTCCGTGGATGTTCCACGCGTTTCGGCTAGTCTCAATATAATAGTCGTGGCCAAAAATATTGGCACCCTTGCACTTTTTTCAAATAACAGTTTGTTTCTAAAAAAATGAGTTGAAATTGACAAAAGTATTTGATCTCCACAATTCTTTATTTCACTGTTAATATTACAGAACCTTTGTTTTGTTTTTTTTAATTCAGAACTTAATATATCCTTTTAAACCAGAAAAAAGAAAAAGAAATGACATTGACAAAATTATTGGCACACAAGACTTAAAATTTGGTAGCACAGCCTTTGGACAAAATAACTGCAGTTAAGCGCTTCCTACAGCCATGAATGAGCTTCCTACACCTCTCTGCTGGCAGTTTGACCCAATCTTCTTGTGCAAACTGCTCCAATTCTCCCAGATTTGAAGGGTGCTTTCTCCCAACTGCTGTTTGCAGATCTCCCCACAGGTGTTCAATTGGATTTAGATCTGGACTCATTGCTGGTAATTTCAGAACAGTCCAGCGTTTTGTGTTGAACCATCTCTGGGTGCTTTCTGTCGTGTGTTTGGGGTCATTGTCCGACTGCAAGACCCATGACCTTCGATGGAGACCCAGCTTTCTGACACTGGATTGAACATTGTGCTCCAAAATGCCTTGGTAATCTGATTTCATGATGCCATGCACACATTCACAGCACCCAGTGCCAGAGGCAGCACAGCATCCCCAAAACATCACTGAACCTCCTCCATGTTTGATTGTAGGGAAGGTGTTATTTTCTTTGAAGGCTTCATTTTGTTTTCTGTGAACATAGAGATGATGTGCTTTACCAAAAAGCTCTAATTTAGTCTCATCTGTCCACAGGACATTCTTATTTAAGGATTTTGGATTATTCAGGTTTCTTTTGACAAACTCGTATCAGGCTTCCTTATGTCTCTCTTAGGAGTGAGGTCCTCCTGGGTCTCCTACCATATAACCCCCTTTCATTGAGTTGGTGATGGATGGTGCGAGTTGAAACTCGTACCGTGTGTCTGAAGATCAGCTTGAATCTGTTTGGCAGTTGATCGAGGTGCTTTTCTCCACCATTTGAACAATCCGCTGCAATCATCGATCAAGTTTTCTCTTGTGGCCACGTCCATGGAGGTTGGCTGCAGTGCCATGGGCCTTTAACTTCCTGATAACGTTGCATACGGTGGACACAGGAACATCAAGGTCTCTGGAGATGGACTTGTGGCCTTGAGATTGTCCATGCTTGGCTACAATCTTGTGTCTAACTTCCTCCGACAATGCTCTGGTTTTCTTTCTTTTCTCCATGCTCATTGCGATACACAGTGACACAAAACAGCAGAATGACTCCTTTTCTCTCTTCAAACTGGTTGAATGAGTGATTTTTTAGCTCACCTGGAACGAAGTTCAGGGGAGCTTATGCGATGGCGCGTTGTCAGTCTGTAAACACTTGAATCTTCTTCTCCAAAACTGCTTTAATTGATTGCGACCAAATTTGGCACAAATGATATTTGTTGTGTTGTGACAAGTTTGTTCACGGCATTAAAAAAAATCGGGGTCCAAGGGCGTTTAGTGGGGTCAAATCCAAATTGGATCCAGATTTGACCCCCTCCCCCCCCCCACCCCCCCCCCCCCCAAAAAAAAATAGGAATTTGCTTTTTCCTCTGAAACTCACAATTTCGATGAAACCTCACCACAACCTTCACCACCTGTGATGTACCAAAGTTTGTTCATGGCATGAAGAAAATCTTCCCTTTTGGGGTTATATGGGGGGTTGCCCCCCAAAATAGGTATTTTTTGTATTTGTTTATTTAAAGTCTTATGATTATGTTCGTGTGATTCTACATGCTGCCCTGTCTTTTAGCAACCATTGAAATTGGTTTTAAATACCTTTAGTCGTTGCAGTATCCTGTTTATTCTATCAGGGGTATTGCCCCTATGTTTATATCGCAGGCACCTGCATCTCACCACAGGTGCGTTTAAAAAAATCCAAAGTAAAGGAGAATCACCTGCTTGAAATGTAGTTATTTCTAACAACTTCTGAAAGGTGCCAATAATATTGTCCGGGCCATTTTCGGATTTCTGTGTGGAATAAGCTAAGATGTAGTAAGGTTTTCAACTTTTTCGTTTTGTTCCACTGCAAACCAAAACTAGAGCTTCCAGGGAAGCAGAACTCAACTCAACTGACTGGACAACTTTAATGGCGGCCATTTTGTGACAGATCGGGTTGACATGCCATAGCAGCCTACCTTGTGTGGTAAGAGTCTCACACACTAAGTTTGATCAAAATCCATAAATAGTTGTGGACGTTAAAGTCTTAACGTCGTTTCGGAGCTGAAAACAATATGGCGGCCATTTTGTGACGGATTCGGGTTGGAATGCAATAGCAACCTACCTTGTGTGGTAAGGGTTAAACATTCTAAGTTTGATCAAAATCTGTTAATATTTGTGGACGCCAGAGTGTTAACGTCGTTTTCATGACCAAAAACAAAATGGTCGCCTAAGTCCGCCATTTTTCAAGGGATCGGGCTGAAATGTAATACCAACCTGGTCTTTGGAGTAAGGATGCTGCATGTCAAGCTTGATCAGAATCTGTTAATATTTGTGGACGCTAGAGTGTTAACGTCGTTTTCATGACCAAAAACAAAATGGTCGCCTAAGTCCGCCATTTTTCAAGGGATTGGGCTGAAATGTAATACCAACCTGGTCCTTGGGGTAAGGATGCTGCATGTCAAGTTTGATCAGAATCGGTTGATATTTGTGGACGCTAGAGTGTTAACGTCGAAAAGTTAACGGACGCCGGAGGGTTCAGTTTGTGATGAACTCAACTGGACGGTCGTCCAGTTGTTAAAAATACAAATGTGGATACCAAAAGATTGTTAATTTCAACAATTTCCTGGAAGTAATGGTGCATTATTTGAAAAAGATGCAAGGGTGCCAATATTTTTGGCCACGACTGTATGAGCCATTTAGTACAAAAAATATAAAAATCCAATCGAAATTGGATTTCCTCTAGAATATACAAAGTTGACTGATTTGATCCGTTGATGCAAACATTTAACGTCACTTCGCCCTCTGCCCCGGATGAGGAAGCGCGCGCTCCGATTCAGCAGGTAGTGCGTGTTGTGCTTCTTTGAATCACGTACGGACATGGTGTATGCGTTCCTCGTTCACACGGCCACTCCCGGTGTGTGCCGTGTGTTCTACTCGCAAGTTTTCGCTGTGGATGGGATGTTTGAAGAAGAGGAAGAGGATTATGACCGAAGAAGGCTCTTGCGCAAAGAGCGCCTCGCAGCTTTGGCCAGGTGATCACGTGTGTTTCTGCCACTCTTGATGTCACGTCACAAACTACTCACATCACTGTACATGACAAATCGCAAATCCTAACACTAATTGGTCGTTTCGCCGACCTAAACCGCTAAAGGCGTCCTCGACTGTAGGCATACATTATTAGATATCTATTCTTCATTGTCCTATTAGAAGGACGGCGTGCTCCATGATGCATCACTGCAGCTCGTTTTACTATCGTGTCTGATCCGATATTCTTAGCAAAAGGGAAATAATATTTTTTTCGTTTTATTAGTAGCTATGTGTTAAAATAACCGAGTACAATCCAAAGTTACAACTACAAGGAACTTCAGTGCAACAGGAGGCCACCAGACCTGCGCAAGGTTGTTTCCCTCAGTTAAAATTTGGGATACTTTATTTTACCTTATTTAAACGGTTAAACCATTTATGTACATTTTCTTTCGGTGATGAAATGCGCTTAATATAATTTAATGTTTGGACCAGGACGGCTTGGTACACGTGCGTACTACTCCGTCATGGCGTAATAGACGTGTTTGAACCTCGACACACATGCGTGCACTTCCTCTTCTTGTCCAACCTCTTTGAGAGAGTCCAGTGGCGTGCTCACTCTCAGTCATTCCCTGTTCCAAGTCCGTACTGTTATACCATATACATTTGTTTGATTTTCTTATTTACAATGCTGAAACAAAAGTGTAAATTCACTGCAGAACTAAAGGCAAAATTCCCGTGTTTTCAAGTGGTCGAGAAGAATGGTTGGTATGTAGCCTCTGTGGCAAATAAAGGTGATTGTTGATTGACAATGTCATGTGGACTCGGACAAGCACAAGAAAGCAGTTCGAGGAGAGCTCATCATCCTCATTTGCAAAATTGAAGGATTCCTGAAAGAAAAGGTTGATCACTACATGTAAAGAGGTGCATTGACTGTCATTACACCCCTCATACACTCACTGTCATTAATTAATTTATCATACCATTCCAACACGAGTTAATTCTGCAATTAAAGCTCAGTGGCCTGTAACGTGATCTTGAAAAATAACTTTTACTTGACGCTTTAAAAAGTAACAGATTTTTCGAATCTCATCCAATCACCATCCAAGGGCCTCACTCAATCTGTGAATTTTCCCCCCTGGATTTCTGCCAATTTAGTGGGGGGGCCAATGTTTTCCCGTTGAATTCAAATGTTAATTTGTGGACACTGGTTGGGTTGTCTTTAGGGATGATAGAAGTTGTAGAAAAAATATGTCTCCATTTTTTTCAAGTTCTTTATAGCGGCCATTTTGGATTATCAAAATGGCGTTTGTTGAAAACCGAAATTGTCATTATCTTGGCTTCTAAATGACCTAGAGTGTTAATTTTGGTGTCCAAATGTACATATTTGCGGATACTTAATCCAATAAACACACATTTATACACCTACATATGATCAAAAGGGTTCTTATGGCAGCCATCTTGGATTTTCACGCACTTATGCCAACACATATATATATTTTTTTCCATCATTTTCACTTCTAAATCACATAAAGGCTGGACTTTAGTGTTCAAATGTACACTTATAATGTCTTTGTGCAATATTTTTAGTTGGCAGTGTTCATTGTTACATTGAAGGATCTCCATCCTCCTCATCATCAGTGTTATCGATTCCCATGGGGCGCTCCTGACCCGTGTTACCACACACCTCTTCATCTGCCCCACACATACACATCTCAGAACAGTTGAGATGCTGAGACCTGCATGAGCAGTGAGACATGCATTGGGTCTTCTTGCAGTTACATTTGATTAGACTAGGGCATTGCCCGTACTATATCTATATCTAAAATTATATCCCCCCCCCTCTATTTACATGAAATGGTTTGGTCCAAAGCGAACGGCTTGCGAGTACGGTGACAATCCCCCCCCTCTATTTACATGCAATGGTTTGGTCCAAAGCGAACGGCTTCCGGAGTTTGGTAAAGAAATCGCCATCGCGTGCACAAACGCGCAGGAAAGCGAATGAATCGCAAATTCGTTTTTATTAGTTTTAAAACATAGTTTAACGCCAACATAGTTTGCAAACGTGAAATAAATGAATACGCTCTCAAATGTGCCATCCGAGGCAGAGTGTGTCCTCCACGTTCGGCACACGCGATCGTTCGCTGCTCTCTGATTGGTTGAATCGTTTTTTGGACATAGCTCGGTAAGTAATTGTCCGATTAATATGAAACCTTGAAAAGGCACATCCTCGGGTCCCCAGCAATATACCTGGCAAGTTAAAAGTATATCGGACCCGTGGTTGTCGAGAAACAGCGGTCACAGACAAATGTACAGACGTACAAACGTACAGACGTACAGAGATTACTGGAATTATAGATAGATGTGTGATGGCAGCTGGGGCTGGAGGGTCCTTGGTTGTGATGGGCACCAGCTGATCTCCTTCTGCTCTCCATCCATGTTCTGTTGGTTGTGGAAGCTGGGGGTCCGGTACATCAGCCTGATGCCACACCATGGCCTGGAAATGTGCACGAGCAATGGCTTCATGTAAAGCTCCCCGTGTTGGTGGCAGCTTCTGTGCCTCTAGCTGTTTCTTGGTAAACAGTCTCCACCTCAGCTTGCCCACATCCACAACTGTAGTACGAGGCTCATACAGCTGGCATACAAATGCCTCAATGTCACTTTCTGTGTCAGCTCTCAGCTCCTCAGAGGCCCCAAGGTCATGAAACGCAGATACCACCTCAACAGAGCACCTATTGAGGGCTTGCCAACATGTGAGCTTTCCCTTGCCGGCAAACCGACCAGTCTGGTCTGCTCCCGTGAATGCATGGAATCCTGGTAGGGCTGCAGCCTTCCTGACACCAAGTTCATGTACTATTGGTTCCAGTGAGATTTGCCTCTTCTTGTTCCCCACACCCGTGATGAAGTATGTGTCTTTGCATAGTTCATGGTACCGGTGGAGTGCTAGGATGAATACATCAGTATCAGGTGACTGAATGTACAGCTGTGTTGCACCTCTTCGGACGGCATCTAGACTGTGAAGAAAGATCCTCGTATCAGCCTCCTCCTGGGAGCTACGGAGATGCTGTACATCCATGCAGTTGGAGAAGACATCCTGCCTTGAAGTGACGATGAAGACCTTGGTAGTCCCCTCAAAGTGACACAGAGCTTTCTTTGCCAGATAGACAGTTAGCTCATCTTTGGTGTTGGTGTGCGACAGGAACTGTTTTGCTGTCAGTTTCCCAATCGGGGTGCTGTCTTGAACGTGGTAAGCAGTGGGCGGCTTGCCACCTTGGCGCCTCTCCCGTGTGGCCTCTTTCAGTGAATTTGGCAGATCATATCGGTCAAACACGAGGTGGACTTCATCATACCCGTTGGTCTTGCAGTCCAGTGTTGCATTGAAATGGCCAGCCCACCGGCTATTTTGATAACATTAGTTTCTTGCAGTATGTGTTCTTTGTCATCACTTGATGTCCCACTCTTGGGAGCACGTTGGACATTCTGCACCCAGCATGGGAGATGATACTTGACGTCGATCGCATGAGCATCATGTGCACTGATGGCAGCACTCAGCTGAACTTTCCACTTGTGGTTGCTGCCTTCTTCAACAGCTTTCTTCAGCTGTTTACCTGCGTTGAACGTGCATACAACATGTACACTTTCCTTAGTGACCTCTTGACAGAAGAAACAAAGGTCTCTGTTGAATGGAGTTGATGATGAACGTGTGAAGCGAAGAGTCTCGTCTTGCGTAGAACCTGAGGTACTTGCAGCGGCAGGTGCAGAAGAAGGACGTCCACACCTCTTATGAAGATGCTGGGTGTCGCCATGTTCGCAGGCTTTCTGGTGGCGAACTCTAGCACGCTCCAGGTGAGCAGTGTTGCATGTAGATCCATAACATGCCCGGTGCCACTTTGCTTTATTGTTCCTCAAGTCAGTGGCAGTGAAACAGCTTAATCGTTCGCTGATCTGTTTGAAGTCGGCATCACCATATCGTGCCCTCTCCTGGATGAACTGGAGAAACTTTGCATATGAGCCCAGTGCTGGCTCAGTCACTAGTGCACCTTGGGGATCCTGGCACTGAATGCAAAGTGTGAAATCAGTTTCTTTCTTGGTTTTCTTGCTTTTTGGCTCCATCATAGCTCAGGGTCACGAATCTGGAACATACAAATAACAAATAACAACTAGAACGGGCACTCGGTAGAGCGCATACCTTCGCCGCAGCTACTGTTCTGTACTTGGCATGGGAGTGTAGGGAACAGAACAGTGAACAGTTTGGTGCTGATTTCATGCAAATCGGATAAGAATTGACCGAGTTATGACAAAAAACGCACATTTTGCAAGGTCGTGACCCCCCTGACCTTTGACCCCCAACCGCTAACAAGGGTAATGTCTTCACTGGGTCATGTCGTATATCACAAGATCGGGCATTGAATTCTGAACATTTTGGCATTAGTTGCATGCCAATTGGATAAAAATTGACCGCGCTATGGTAAAAATACGATTTTGACCTTTTCGTGACCTTGACCTTGACCTTTGACCCGATTGCTCCCAAAATCTAATCAAATGTGTCCCGTATAATAACCAATCATCCCACCAAATTTCATGCAATTCGGTTGAATACTTTTTGAGTTATGCGAATAACATACACACACACACACACACAGACATACAAATAAATACACAGCGATCAAAACATAACCTTCCGCTTTTGCGAAGGTAATTAAGATAGATGTGCATTAAGTTAGATTTTGGACACTGGTTCGGCTGTGCCATAAAAACCTATTTTTATCCCTTGTAGGTTATTAAAGAAGGTTTCATTCAATTCTCTATCCCCAAAAATGTACAACTGGACACCAGAATCGAAACTCTAGGTCATTTAGAAGCCAAGATAATGGAATTTTACGTTTTCGACATCCGCCATTTTGAAAATCCAAAATGGCCGCCATAAAGAACTTGAAACAATTGGAGACATATTTTTTCTAGAACTTATATCATCCCTAAAGACAGCCCAACCAGTGTCCAAAAATTAACAAGCAATTTCACCGGGCATTTCAATCTGCTACATTGGCCCCCCCACTAATTGCAAATATTCCCAATTTTCTGGACTTGGTAATAACCAACCTCCCTGCAATGTCTCCTGTTCTCCCTCTGCTTAAATTGGTTCATCTCATAATATGCTGTGAGAGCCAATATCATTTGCTATTCTTAGAGAGCCACCTCAGCACCAGCGAGTGTGGCAGTGCAGATTGGCAGGGACTGCAAGCAGCCATCTTGCTTCAGGACTGGTATCCTATATCTACCGCCTCTGATATTAACTCAGCCTGGGAAGTCTTCCACAGAAACCTGCTCACTCTTCTGCACATATCCATCCCATGCCATCTTCAGTTATCCAACCATTGCTCCTGCCCATGATACACTGAATCCTGTGGAGAAGCAGTTACCTTGAAACAATTTGACTTCTCTTCCTGGAAAGCAACTCTGACTCATTGCACAAACCTTGCTACAAATGTGTGTCCACACTCAGGAGAGCCAGAAAATAAAATCTGTCCAATTTTAAGAATGAACTTTCAAACCTGTCTCCCTCCTCTAAAACCTGGGGGCACCTTGTGTATCTCTGAAGTATGCTCTCCCTCCATCCCTTCCCTCTCTTCATATGGCACCACAGCCGACTGAGAAATCCAAATACTTCAATTCTGTTTGCTTCCAAATTTTGTGTCACCAACCCCTCGCTCTGTACCCACCCTTCCCAGTCATACCCAAACGCTCTTTTCACCTGAGAAGGTGGAGAAGTTTCTGGCAATCCTTGACTGTGATTCTGCTATTGGAAAGGATGGCATCGGTACATGTGTCCTCAAACCTGCTCTGTTGCTCTTGGAAAGCCTCTTTCTGCTCTTTTCACCCTATTACTAGGTCATCATCATCACTAGGTCACAACTAGGTCACTACTAGGAACGAGATCATACTAGGTCTTAGGTCATCTAACATCTGCTTGGGCATCCACCAACATTACTGCAATACATAATAAATGGTACAAAAACGGATCTCCTTAACTACAGACCTATCGGCTTACTTGCAATCATCAGCAAGGTCATGGAATCCATAATCATAGTTGATATGAAATCCTTCCTTTTCTCCAAGAACCTCATCTCAGATCATCGATTTGGTTTTAGAGCAGGTCACTCTACTTTGGACATGCTGCTTCTGCTCTCCCAACAATGGACATAGACCCTCAATGTCAGACATGAGATCAGGGCCTTCTCTCTGGACATATATCTCGTGCTTTTGATGTAGTCTGGCATCCAGCCTTACTCTCCATACTCGCTGCCAATGGCATCCAAGGTCAACTCCACTCATGGCTTACTGACTTCCTCTACTTCTGTAGCCAGCATGTGGCACTCAACGGAATACTTTCATCTCCTGTCCCTGTCAAGACAGGAGTGCCCCGAGGCAGTGTTCTGGGCCCAGTCCTATTTATGGTCTTCATCAACAATCTCTGTGGCCCTCTGGAAAATCCTGTTAACCTATTTGCTGATGGCTCCACACTTGGAATATGTCTTTCAATCCTGACAAATCTCACACTCTCTCTCTCTTCAAAAGGATCATCTGGTGACACCTGCCATCTATTTCCTTAACGATCCTCTTGAAGAATTTCAGATCTCTCAAACATATGAGCCATGATCGTTGTTGGGCAAAGCACATATCTAAGTTGGCCTCAAAAGCCAGTCATCAACTGGGCATCCTCCGTCGTGAAAAGTCTATCCTTGGCACACCTGAACTCTTATCCACCTATAAGGCCTTCATCCGCAGTTTGATGGAGTACTTTTCTGCACTCTGGGCTGGCACTCCTGCCTCACGTCTTGCTAAGCTTGATGCCGTGGAAGCCAAGGCCTTCAAAATCATTGGAATTCAGCTGAATTTTTGGGCCTCTCACTCTCACATCAAAGACAGGTCGGTGCTTTCTTTGTTTTCTACCACCTCATTTGTGGCCTTGCACCCTCTACCCTTTCCGTGCTTTGTCTCCCCTTCAGACCCCTCCCCCCTCCAACCCACCACATCGCCTTTGTTCCTCCACCCCCCCCCCCACCCTCAGGTTTTTGCAGGTCGTAATCGGTCTGCCAGTAACTCTCAAAATCCAGAATCACTGCTCACCTCTATTCATTTTGGTCCTCTTTTTGTCCCACCTGTGGAACCAAATTCCTCAGTCTGTGCAATCTCATTCTTCCATCCAAGGCTTTAGGCCAGCTGTTCACCAGCATCTCAGGTCATCCACAATCTACAACCATTGTTTCTACCACCATTAACCCTCCCCTCCCCAAGCCCATCTCTTTCCAGATTTCCAGTTTTTCCTTCCACTTCTGTGATTGAGAGTTTGTGGCTGCATCCATCTTGTTCACCCCGTGTATCTTCCCCTTTCCCTCATTCTTCCCCACATCCCTCAATTCTCCAAGTCACCCTCTATTTTGCCCTTCAACCCTGCTGTTGGGGTGTTCCACCCCTTCCATACTCCAATTTCTACTGTTCTTTTCCCTCTGTAACATCCTGATCCGTTCTCTATTCCAGCTCTTGCATGGCTGTCTGTGTATTTTAATGACCTTTCACATTCAGGTTGTGCTGTAAAAATCATGGGATGGTTACGGTATGTGCATGCGGAGAGCCGTGCCATGCTGATAATGCAACCGACCACAGTCCGCAACACCTCACCGGAGCACGACGCCCTCATGGAAATGCAACGTTATTGATTCGACACAAAGACTTTTGAACTCTTGCCACTTATTTACCTGCAATGTTAAACTTCACAATGTTGAAGGGCTTTCCGACAGTTTACATTTACTCCGAGTGCTCAATGATAACTCGATGTTCTTAACCAGATAAACCGTCTTAACCGTAACCAAGAATGACTTGACCACCGACATAAACCTCAGTTTAACTTGAACTTTAACCTTTTCGTTTAGGAAAACGCAGGAAAATCCAGATTGTTTGTAAAAAAAAAACGGGAGAACGAAGTCAAACATGCTTCGTACGATGTGGGCCGCTTTGAAATCCTGATCCCTTTGTAGACAAGCATCGGGTAATTCAACCATGGAGTCTCCAGATAAGTTGTTCGGTGGTTGTGTTATAAACAAAGAAAGTTCTGGGGGACAGGGGGGGGGGGGTGCTCTAGGTTGTTGGGAGGGGGTGAGGATGGTAAGGAGGAGGCAGAGAGGTGCCCACATACACTTAAATGTTATTAATTGCTATTGATCAAGTGATTGAAACCAGATGAAGCTTTCAGTGTATTTGATCAAGTTTTGATAAGCCCTTCATCTCTCAGATGGCTGCTCTGATGATTAAAGACTCGTGTTTCGTTGCTCTGGGTTTTTTTTCCTCGTGGCTGATGTGGGTTCGATTCCCACGGATGCCCATTCTCGCCAACCTGCACTTGAAATAAATAAAAGTTTTCATCACAAGTGTGGACAAGATCGGTGCAGTGGAGTATTTCATCCGAGTGGACAGTGATAACTTGCGGGTAAAGAAGATGGGAGCTAGGAAGGTTTTAAGGCAGAGGTCTTTCATTCGGAGAGCGGTGAATGTGCATTGAAAGGCCGTGGCAGTGGAGGGATTGGTAGGTTTAAATGTGAATTAGGTAGATAGGTACCTGGATGCATTGGAGGTAGACCGGTTTGACCATATGGGGATATTGGCAGAACTTGTCGGAAGCTTGTGTATGGATGGGGGATGGATTCTAGGGCTGGTGCAGCGCAGGCATGATGAGCCGAGTGACCTCTTCCTGTGCCAATGTTGTGTGTGTGCGTGTTTGTAAATAAAGTTGTGTAAGCTTGTGAAGACTCAAATGTTGTACTTGTGTGCTTCCCCCTCTCTCCCCATCTAGTCTCTCGCTCCCTTTATTTCGTCTTATGTGTCGGTTTTTTGTTTTTTATTTTTTATCTCATTAATGTTAGCTCTTACACGAGCCTCGATCTTGTATACAAAAAAAAAAAAAAAGGACCTCATACACATTGAAAAATAAGAAAAACAACCATCAGCGTGTCTGAACTTTTGTATCTCGTTAGTATAATTTTTTGGTACACTCTTTGAATGTTTTACTCTTCATCTTCACGTTTCCTATATTATCTGGCTAACAACGTTTTGGGATAACACCATGGGAGGTTTTAACACATAGTGATTGCCCGAAACTCTGCAGATATTGACATTTTAAAATTCAGGACCTGCCGAATGTGTCTGATTCCGAGGATTTTGGATGCAGGTGTTTGTACCTAGGCATTTATTAGCTCACCTGGAACGAAGTTCAGGGGAGCTTATGCGATGGCGCGTCGTCAGTCCGTAAACACTTGAAACTTCTTCTCCGAAACCGCTGAAGGGATTGTGACCAAACTTGACACAAATGGTATTTGTTGTGTTGTGACTAAAGTTTGTTCACGGCACTAAGAAAATCGAAGTCTAAGGGGTCCAGGTTTGACCTCCCAAAATAGGTATTTGCTTTCTTCTCTGAAACTACACATACAATTTCGATGTAACTTGACCACAACCTTCACCACCCATGATGTACCAAAGTTTGTTCACGGCATTAAAAAAAAATCTGCCACTTTGGGGGTTTATGGGGGGGTTTCCCCCCAAAATAGGTATTTGCTTTCTTCTCAGAAACTACACACACGATTTCGATGTAACCTGACCACAACCTTCATTACCCGTGATGTACCAAAGTTTGTTCACGGCATTAGAAACATTGGGATCTGAGAAGGTATACCAGGTTGGGGGAGGTGGGGTTGCCCCCCCACAACAACACAACGTGCATTTTAAGGCCATTTTCCCTGCGAGAGCGGGGGTTAGCCTTGCGGTCCCCATGACAATCTTCTCCATTTTGCCCTATTTTCTGCATCTCTCCTTGTTAACCCCCTTGCCCGCATTTCTTCTTCGACCATCTTTAGCCAAGTCTTTCTCACTCTTCTCAACCAGTCACTTTCATCCTTCCTCAACACATGACCAAACCATCTCAACCTGTTCCTCTTCACAGCATCAATCACAGGCTCTATTCCCATCATCTTTCGCAATTCATCATTTGTCTTCCTCTCTCTCAACGATACTCCGCACATCCACTGAACCATTCGCATTTCCACCCTTTCCAGCCTTCGTTGCTGCTCTACGTTCATTACCCATGTCTCGCTCCCATAAATCATAACACTTCTCACACATGCAGCATACACCTTTCCCTTCAGCTTCAACGACACTCCCCTCCTCATCAGCATGCCAATCAGTTCCCGAAACTTCTTCCATGCACATCTCACTCCAGCAACCGTTGCCGAGTCTGATCCACCTTCTCCATTCAGCATGTCTCCGAGGTAGCAAAATGTTTTCACAACTTCCAGCTTCACGCCGTCTCCAAGATCCAACTCAACATTTCCTCCATTTGCAGCTCCCTCTGTGCATACCTTACATTTGCATGCAGCTGCCACACTGGTTAATGACCCTCTCAGACCACTACATTTATGATGAACTCACTCAGCGCACATTGTACATTGAATGGAGTTCACTCCGACACCCTTCCTGCACACAGCACGTGGCCACTTCCCAGTTCTTTCCACCTCACCACATGCTTTACCACTTGCCATCACCTTCGTCTTTCCTATATTCACCTTCAGACCTTTTGTCTCCATACATTCCTTCCACTTGTTCATCTTTTCCTTTAGTCCATCCATACTTTCCGCAATCAACACCAGATCATCTGCATACAACAACTCCCACGGTAAACCCTCCTTTACGTTCTGAGCCAGCACAGCCATCACAGCTACAAATAGTGGTGGACTTAGTACCGACCCCTGATGCACTCCCACCTTCACCTCAAACTCACCACTGTTCCCGTCCTTCGTCCTTACAGCTGTGCGCGCTCTTTTGTACATTGCCATCACAACTCTGATCAACCATTCCTCCACTTCTAACTTCCTCAATGCCCATGTCAATACTTCGCGTGGAACCCTATCGAATGCTTTCTCCAGATCAACAAACCCAAGAAACAACTTCTTCCTCTTCTCCATGTACTTCTCCTGCAACTGCCTCACAATAAAGAGCGTGTCTGTTCCTCTTCCTGGCATAAATCCAAACTGCATTTCGTCGATCTTCACCTTCTTCCTTATCCTCCTCTCCAACACCCTTTCCAATACCTTCATTCCATGCTCCAATAACTTTATCGCTCGGTACGAGGCACACTCCAGTGGGTCACCTTTCCCCTTGTATAGAGGGACGAGGGTACTCAGTTCCCAATCCACTGGAATGCGACCTTCTTTGACCACCAGATTACAGATCTCTGCCATTCTCTTCACACCCCAACTTCCTGCTGCCTTCAACATATCTCCCACAACTCCCGTTGGCCCTCCTGCTTTTCTACTCTTCATTGCTTTTATCGCTTCCTCAACTTCCTTCTCAGTTATCTTCTCTGCCGGTCCTAAAACTGGGTTACTCTCTATGCACTCTCTATGTTGGGTTGCCCCCCAAAATAGGTATTTTAGTGTTTGTTTGTTTAAAGTCTTATGATTATGTTAGTATGATTCTACATGCTTCCCTGTCTTCTAGCAACCACTGAAATTGGTTTAAAATATTTGGTATTGCCCAAAACCAGGGGTATGTTATTTTTACACTTTCCGTGACCTTCATTCCTTTTGGCTCTGCCAATGTGAATTTCTTTGACTTGCTTTAGTGCTGTTTTTAATGGCCTGCGGGATTTATTTATTTTTTCACTAAAGATTCGGTTAAACCACTCTAGGATCTGGAATACATGATGTATGGATATAACTACGATGGAGTATCAAACAAGGCTCTAGAAAGTTATTCTTCTTGAAGAAAGTTAAGTTAATTTTTGCTTTTTTGTGGGATATTTTCATTTATTTCAACAAACAACATCCCAGAATCCACGATCTTGTGGATTTTATTGCAAATGGAATTTGTAATAATATTTTACATGCCTTGCAACATTAGAATAACACGAGTTCCCTTGCAAGGGGCCTCAACGCGGTTGTAGGCCATTCGGCATAGAAACACCTGCACAATGGATGCCAACCTGGTTGCTTGTCCGTGCTCTACACTTTTAAAATGCTGAGCATCAAGCATGGAAGCAGCACATACATTTTTAAAGTCTTCGGTATGACTCGGCCGGGGTTCAAACCACTGACCTCCTAGACTCAGAGTGGATGCTCTAACCTTTATGCTACAGAGTCTGCTATACTTATTTATTATGGAGACGTTACAGGAGATTACAGAAGTCCACTTTAAAATCCTTAACATCGATACAATCTGGTTATCAATCTGTTTTGTGTTTGCTGTAAATGCTCAACCTCAGACCTTTCCATGTGCTTGCGGCTTGCAGGCAGGTACAAACAGCTTGCGTTTTGGCTGCCGAGGCAGACGACAGGCTGAACGTGGAGGCCCAACATCCACTCGCTGGGTTCGATGAGTCTCGGACATTGGTGGCGATTGCAGAAGCGGAGACGGGTGCACTGCGCCTCCCGTCGGGTGATCTGTTCTCCCAGGAGCTGGCTGCCTTGTGGCTGGCTCCAGGTAAACTAGCACTAACGTTGTTATGCGAGGAGCATGATAACCTGACCGTGGCCGAAATGGCACTGCGCCGAATGGCCGCTGCGCTGCTCGTGGCACCGCGGCCCGACACGGACCTGCTAATGAGGCCTGAGCGTGTGGACCTGTTGCTGGATGCACTGATGCCTTGCGGTCAGCTCTTGTTCCTCAACCACCAGCTGATGCGCAACCTTGAGAAGGAACTCGTCGACATGTAAATGGCCCGCCTGGCCTGGAAGATCATCCGGAGGTGCACACTCTGCCTTCCACGCATTCTTAAAATCCCAGGACACAAAACATACATGAGCTTGATGTAAACAATGTAAGAGGCCATTTTCTTTTAATATAAGAACAGACCACTTTGTGCCAGTGCCCTGTTCAAATTCTAATTTCTTATGTTCCATCAGGATATGCAAAGTATTGCGGAAATGGAGAGAGGTTAAGTGGCAGCAATCTAAGGGTCACTTCAATTGCTTTATTTTCGAGGCTGAGGGCCCTCCTTCTGGAGGAGTGCTCACGTGTCATCAATTGGTGGACACGTTATCATCGTAAAAGGATTTCGCTTTGGGAAGGGAAGCATCACTTTCTTGTGCACCCCGCAACATAACGCTAAGATGTTAAAATGACCTAAAAAATAAAAGCTATTATTTATTTATTTACCAAGGACTGGTTATTCCATCATCATTCACTCGTAGGATAGCTGGGAATTATAGGAATCCCGGTGAAGCATTACGCAGCCACCCTACCTGTCTTGTGAGGCAAGCAAAGGATGACTACCCTGTGATGGAAGGTAAGAAGATTCTCAGCTACGGAAACATTAACAACCAGTCACGAACAACCTTGATTGCCCCCAGAGGAGAATGGAGCAATAACAGCAAAACAAGTGACTCGGTGTCATTGTCTTGAATTATTATTATATAAATGATACTACACAATATTGTATTTAAATGATTTTCATTCAAAAGTCCAGAAAAGGATTTTTTAAGCAATTAAAATAAAAACATCACGATAGCTCATTTGGTAGCACCACACCTTTGCCTTTAGCCATCTGATCCTGGGTTTTCGACTTCCAGTGGAGTGGACTCCAATTATTGAATGAGGGAGGTGGCATCAGGAGTTTCTGCATCGCGGAACACTCGTCATGCTTAGCCCATGTCGGCATTAAACAATTCCACAATACTACCCATAAGAATAGACCTTTGTGCCATCACTTTTGCCATATCTTAAATCCCTTTAAGTTTTGGGTGCTGGGATGGTCCAACTTGCTTTAGGTTGAACTCTTCCCTATTTATAACCGCCCTATTTATAACCGCCCTATTTTTATAACCTCCCTATTTTTATAGCCGCACTATTTTTATAACTGCACTATTTCTATAACCGCCCTATTTTTATAACCGCCCTATTTATAACCACCCCATTTATAACTGCCCTATTTTTATAACAGCCCTATTTTTATAACCGCCATATTTATAACCGCCCTATTTATAACTGCCCTATTTTTATAACCGCCCTATTTATAACTGCCCTATTTATAACCGCACTATTTTTATAATTGCACTATTTTTATAACCACACTATTTTTTTTATAACCGCCCTATTTATAACCACCCTATTTTTATAACCGCCCCATTTTTCTAACCGCACTATTTTTATAACCGTACTATTTGTATAACCGCCATATTTTTATAACCGCCCTATTTATAACCACACTATTTTTATAACAGCCATATTTATATCCACCCTATTTATAACTGCCCTATTTTTATAACCGCCCTATTTATAACCACCCTATTTATAACCGCCCTATTTTTATAACCGCCCTATTTTTATAACCGCCCTATTTTTATAATCGCACTATTTTTATAACCGAACTATTTTTATAACCGCCCTATTTTTATAACCGCACTATTTTTATAATCGCCTTATTTTTATAAACACACTATTTATATAACTGCCCTATTTATAACCGACCTATTTATAACCGCCCTATTTTTATAACCGCACTAATTTTATAACCGCCCTATTTTTATAACCGCCCTATTTCTAACCACACTATTTATAACCACCCTATTTATAACCGCCCTATTTTTATAACCACCCTATTTATAATCGCACTATTTTTATAACCGCACTATTTTTATAACTGCCCTATTTTTATACCCGCCCTATTTTTATAATCGCCCTATTTTTATAACCGCACTATTTATATAACTGCCCTATTTATAACCGCCCTATTTATAACCGCCCTATTTTTATAACCGCACTATTTTTATACCCGCCCTATTTTTATAACTGCCCTATTTTTATAACCACCCTATTTTTATAACCGCCATATTTATATAACTGCCCTATTTATAACCGCCCTATTTATAACCGCCCTATTTTTATAACCGCACTATTTTTATAACCGCCCTATTTTTTATAACCGCCCTCTTTTTATAACCGTACTATTTCTATAACTGCCCTATTTATAACCGCATTATTTTTATAACCGCACTATTTTTATAACTGCCCTATTTATAACCACCCTATTTATAACTGCCCTATTTATAACCGCCCTATTTATAACCGCCCTATTTTTATAACCGCCATATTTTTATAACCGCCCTATTTTTATAACTGCACTATTTTTATAACTGCCCTATTTTTATAACCGCACTATTTTTATAACTGCCCTATTTATAACCACCCTATTTATAACAGCTCTATTTTTATAACCGCCCTATTTATAACCACCCTATTTGTAACCGCCCTATTTTTATAACCGCCCTATTTTTATAATCGCACTATTTTTATAACCGCACTGTTTTTATAACCGCCATATTTTTATAACCGCCCTATTTTTATAACCGCCCTATTTTTATAGCCGCCCTATTTTTATAACCGCACTATTTTTATAACCGTACTATTTCTATAACTGCCCTATTTATAACCGCACTATATTTATAACCGCCCTATTTTTATAACCGCCATATTTTTATAATCGCCCTATTTTTATAACCACACTATTTATATAACGGCCCTATTTTTATAACCACACTATTTTTATAACCGCACTATTTTTATAACCGCCCTATTTATAACCGCCCTATTTTTATAGCCACACTATTTTTATAACCACACTATTTTTATAACCGCCCTATTTATAACCGCCCTATTTTTATAACCACACTATTTTTATAACCACACTATTTTTATAACCACCCGCAACATCTTTTCGGCAGTGAGGTTTCCAACGGAAGATTAGACGACGTTATCGGTATATTTGAACTTATTTTTTCATATATTTTAATCATCAATCAGATGATGGGATGGCATCCATCTGTGAGCGAATACACCCGATTCAACAAAATACATAATAGTCCAAAATGTTGCTCATCCACAGGGTGGCGCTAGCTTGCAAATAAATTACCCACAGCCTCACAACCCACAAATGATTCACAGCAGCTTGATCCAACTTTACCCCGATACGGGACATGCACCGACAAATAATGGACGCAATGTCACTCTTGACGACTGAAGTCGAATAAACAAACATGGGTTACGACAAACGTTCCAGCAACTGCCGCGGTGTGTTCCCACTATCAGGTGCATAAATGAACGACTAAAAGGTGCGAATCCGTGTTGAAATAACCTTTCGAGAGAAGAACACTGTGAGTAAACGCCATTGCGATGGGAGTAATGTGAAAGTCGGCGATGCGGATCGACAGCCTTTTTTTTTTTAGGGGGCATCGCATCACTGGGTGATTAATGCGGCTTCGGTGGGTATTCTATTACACAACGGGCTATCGTTTAACTCGCCCATGCTCTGGCCTTTCAAACCCGTGTCGACGCATTTATTATCCCCCACTTGAATAGCAAACCTGTGGGAAGTTCGCAAAGCGCGCTGGTCATTGCTGTTTCATTAATAACTCTTTCCATGCGCTGAACGACGCAGCCAAACCCAATGAGTTTTGGAAAGGCCTGATCTTGGATCGTCTTCCCCCTCTTGTCCTCCCCCCGCATCCCCAAACTCACTCTACACGCCGGTCCCTGGAACACACCTTCATTCCTCAGCCGCTGCGAGACGCCAATGCGTGATTTAGTACTTTCATGTCAGGACAAAACTGCTGACAGACCCAGCGATCAGCAGGGATGTGTTCTTTTCCATGAGGACCAAACATGCTGAGACTCCACTGAAAAAGAAAAAAGAAGAATAAAGTAATATTTTGCAAAAAAAAACAAAGACATAAAAACTAGAATGGCACTCGGTATAAGGAGCATACCTCCTCCGTTTTGTATCCCACTAACAGGTCGGATCTGGATTCGTACCTGAATCAAAATCTAATCAGCTTGTTCTTGTCACCTACCCAACTCATCCACCAAGTTTGGTAATAAGCCATCCACAACTTTTTGAGATATCGTGTTATATATATCTCCGTATATGGTGAAGAATCATTAAATTTTTTTTACAAATTCTCATATCCGGATCCGGACTCGGATCTTCACCAAAATTGAAGCAATTCTTCCTTGTCAAACACCCAACCTGTCCACCAGGTTTCGTCCAAATCCGTCCACAACTTTTTGAGATATCGTGCTATGTATCATTTTGCCCTATCACTCAATCGTGAAGAATCACTGAAAAAATTCTCAGATCCAACTCTGGATCTTCACCAAAATCTAATCATTTTGTCATTGTCTCTACCAAAATTTGTCCAAATCCGTCCAAACGTTTTGAGATATCCTGTTCACAGACAAACAGACAGGGGTGAAAACATAACCTCCATCCACCTTCGGTGGCGGATGTAACTAGAACGGCACTCCGTAGAGAGCATACCTCCGCCAGGTTGAACAGTTTATGGTTTCTATCCCACTGATAGGCCGGATCTGGATTCGGACCTGAACCAAAATCTAATCGGCTTGTTCTTGTCGCCTAACCAACTCATCCACCAAGTTTAGTCATAACTCTTCCACAACTTTTTAAAATATCATGTTATATATCGCTTTTCGCCCGATCTTTCAATGGTGAAGAATCACGAAGAAATTAAATAATTCTCGTATGCGAATCCATATTCAGATCTTCACCAAAATTTAACCAATTATTCCTTGTCACACACACCTAACCTGTCCACCAAGTTTCGTCCAAATCCGTCCATAACTTTTTGAGATATCCTGCTATATATCGTTTTTGGCCCTATCTCCCAATGGTGAAGAATCACTTAAAAATTCTACTAGCCGGATCCAAATCCGGATCTTCACCAAAATCGAATCATTTCGTCCTCGTCACATAAACGACCTCTCTGGAAATTTCGTTTGAATCTGTCCACAATTTTTTGAGATATCTTGTGCACAGACAAACAAGCAAACAGACAGACAGGCGTGAAAACATAACCTCCATCCACCTTTGGTCGCGGAGGTAAACAAAAAAAAAACAAGCACAGAGGGATGCAATGACGCACAGCTATGTTTCAGTGGGGTATTCAAATTTGTAGACAATACAGTTTATTCTTTTTGCTGCAACATTGAATGGACTTGTTGGGGTCGTAAAATTAAAGGGTTCGTGTTCCTTCGTCACTGTTTAAACGCAATAAGAGTAAACCTGTTCGACACAATTAGTCGATATACACCAGCAGGTTTTACTTTACATAGGCCTTGCACAGAGACGAATCACCTACATCATCAAGCACATGTATTAACTAGCCTGAGAATCCTCCCTGGGATATATCATAACGATTGGACAAAGGTGTATGGTTAGAAAACCGATTACCATTTATCATTTTAATGACATTATTGCACATTATCGTATTTACCAGCAGGGCTGACAGGATGTCATAGAGGTGTGCACACTTGCCTCCAAGCTGTCGAGCCTGGGTTTGATTCCCGACCCATCCATAAACTGCCAATCTGATGCTTCACAGGCAGCGTGATTCATCCATATGTGTGCCAACGGTACAAAACCGTTAATTTGGGTGTCCCGTCTGCCAACATTCATTGGTGAACGTTAAAGACCCCATGGCGTCCATCGCGAAGAGTCGGCGAGCACCATGGCCAAATTCCTAATTCCTGCCCCAACTAGAGGAACGTCAGGCCTGGCCAGCCGGTTCGTGAAAACTCGGGGCAAGCTTCCCCCGGCCGACCCCACAAGAAAAGTGGGATAATGGTGGTCGTTTACGAAAATGTCATATTTTGTATCCTAGCCTCGATGGTATAATGGTTAGAGTGTCCGTTCTGGTTCTGTGAGATCGGTGATTCAAACCCCAGGCGAGACATACCAAAGACTTAGAAAATGGTATGTTATACTTCTTTGCTTGATGCTCAGCATTCAAAAGGACAGAGCGTGGCCAAAAAACGCTGGGAAGGCAATGGCAAACCACCCAATTTAACTTGCTTGAATTTGAACTCTTCCCTATGTATAACTGCCCTGGTTGCCAAGAAACAGCTGCAGTACCACCAACACTCTGTAATGAGTATGGTACATTTAAAAAAACACATATATATACAGACTTGGCATTGAATATGGAATATTTTTTTTGTGGGGGTGAACATACTTTTCAAGATGTCTTAGAACCAAAAGTTCATTGGAATTATGTTGAAATTATTCTAGATTTTGTTAATGTGACCTTTAAAAGAAACAAAAACCACATTTGACATTTCGAAGCAAATAAATTGATCCTTGAAAGTGATGTAAACTGATATCGAACTCAATTCACGGACAGTACTGTGTTAAACTTCTGTACGTTTTCCAGAAGTATCTCTTTATTTTGCACATTAGCCAAAAAAAATTCAACCAAAACAAAAGCTAAATTATGACTAGGATTACGGACAGTAAAATTACAGTTCAGTACTTCGTGTAACCCCCACGAGCATTCAGGAGAGCACGTACACGTTGAGGCATGCTGTTCACGAGCTTTACCAAGGTTTGGACAGGAATCGCTTGCCATGCAGTGACAATAGTCTGCTGCAATTCACGCACAGAGGTCGGCTGCTGGTCCAAGTTGTCGATTTGACGCATTAATTCTGCCCACAGGTTCTCTATCGGATTCATATCCGGGGACATGGCAGGCCACTCCATATGCTCTACACCACGGTCAGCAAGAAAGTGTTGGATCATGCGAGCACAATGAGGCCGTGCATTGTCATCTTGGAAGACAAAGTTTCCTCGAAAGGCTGCACGAGCAAATGGAAGCAATGTTTCTTCCAGAATGACTCTGTACTTGAACTGGTTCAGGTTTCCATTCAGAACAACCAGGTCAGTTTTGCCCCCTGCATGAAAAGCAGCCCAAACGCTCACCCCACCACCTCCAGCTTGGACTCTTGGCACTATACAATCGTCGTTGTGGGCTTCATGCACTTGTCTGCGCCCTCGGACACGGCCATCTTGATGATAGACCAGAAATCTAGACGTCACTGAAGGTCACGTGATTCCAGTGTCCTGGCTGCCATTGACGGTGCTCTCTGGCCCACTGCAATCGGCGCTGGCTGTGTTGTCTGGTCAGGCGTGGCTTTCTCAGGGGACGCCTGGCACGATAGCCTGCTTGAACCAGTCGTTGGTTGACTAGCCTTCTGGATACAGGCACATTTGTCAGTTGCTGCCACTCACCCCGAAGCCGATTAGCTGACTTGGTACGGCCATTGCAGACTAACCGGTGCAGCTGGCGATCATCTCTCCTTGTGGTTCTGCGTGGACGTCCTGGCCTCGGTATTGGAGTAGGGACACCCCTCTGAGCATTTCGTTTCAGGATCTTTGACACCTGACCTTGAGTGATGCCATACTTCCAAGCAATAGCACGCTGTTTCATGCCAGAATTTCGTAAAGCCACCACTCCATGACAAACAGCATTGTCAAGTTGACGGACCATCTCCAGAGGAAGCGGCAATAACTTTTGTAGACATGCAGCAGTTGTTTTCCACTAATACAGAACGCAACAACCCTTATATACCCGATTGTGAAGCCAATCGTCAAATGTACCTGTCCTTACATTTTGTCACGCCACCTGTGATATAAACCTGTTATTGACTTCTTGCTGCGAAAGACAATCAGTGACATGGTTCTTTCAACAAAGACATCACCGAAGGGTAAAAGAAACACCAGATTGATATACTGAGTTCAGAAAGTAAACCCAAGTCAAGAAAAAAAAAAAATTCCATATATTATATGATGTCCACTCCTGCATCATTAGATGCACATGGCTGCTGAAGCAGTTTCTTGACGATTGGGCACAATATTGGATCAGGGCATCACTCCGACAAAGGGCACTCAAATGGCTCATTCATCCCAGTAAACTGGTGCACATTTTGTCGACTTTGGAGGCATGAACAGGCTGAGTCAACCCCACCTGGTGTTAGCTGAACTACCGACTGGGATTTGAACTCAGGACCACTAGAATCCCAAGCCAGCACCCTAACTGTGAAGCTAACACCAGGCTTAATATATATTTTATTTATTTATATATATATACATATATATATATATATATATATATACATATGTATGTATGTATATATATATATATATATATATATATATATATATATATATATATATATATATATATATATATATATATATATATATATATATACGTATATATATATAGATATATATATATATATATATATACGTATATATATATAGATATATATGTATATATATACATATATATATATATATATATATATATATATATATATATATATATATATATATATATATATATACGTATATATATATATATATATACAAAGGTGGGCGGTCCGCTTCGAAAGTCCGCTTATCCGCTTATCCGCTGCAGCGGACTAACGTTTTCGAAGCGGATAAGCGAATCGGAACAACCCCCGGAAACCGAAGCGGATAAGCGTAAGCGGACTACCGAAAAATTAAAGCGCCATCGCGATTCGCCAAATCAGCTGTTAGCCTGAGCCATTACTCTAGAATTGTGAATATTTATTTAAGTGAATAATAAGTGAAACCCTAACAATTCGGCTCTCGCCCAATCTCTTCCCGCTCGAGTTCCGTGATGCTTGGCCGCTTGGGTAACTCTATTTCTCAGGCATAACACGCCGCTCCCGAGCTCTGCCTCGGTCGAGCGCGTGTTCAGCTACGGGTCGGACATCCTCAGGCCTAAGAGGTCGGCCCTGGCTGCACCGAACTTCGAGGCCCTCGTCTTCATGAAGGGCAACCTCCAAATCCTCAAGAAGGCCCACGAGGTGGAGGAGGAAGACGAGGACTAGTCAACAGACTGCTAGTCTGTTGACTAGTAGACTCTCTTGTCAAAGAAAGGACGGGCAAATTGATTTTTCTTTAATGTAACTTGCATATATTTAAATTATATTTAAATTAACTGTAGAGTAGAGTAGAGTCGAGTGGAAAACTTTATTTCAATAAATTTTGAATAAATTTTATTTAAATAAAAATGTATATTTTTGATCTTAAAAGCTTTGTTTGTCTTTGTAGTAGTTAGAAATGGCTATTTAGGCTTAAAAAGCATTAAATTCCCTTTAGAAACGTCAAAAATCGCTTTAAAAACGTCGAAGCGCTTTTAAAAAATCGAATCGAAGCGGATAAGCGGTAAGCGGACTAAGATTTTCGGCCGCTGAAGCGGATAAGCGAATCGGACTACACGGGCTGGCGGAGCGGATAAGCGGTAAGCGGACTTAAAATTTTCCGAATCGCGCCCACCTCTGTATATATATATATATATATAGATATATATATATATATATATATATATATATATATATATATATATATATATATATATATATATATATATATATATATATATATAAGTTCATAACACACCTGCTCATAAGTGTGCCGCACTGACCAGGTCCTCAGTCGAGGACCTCAGCATCATCCCGTTTCGGCCCTTCAACCTCGATACGGTCAGCTAAGGTGGGCCAGCAGGGGCACGTACACATCCACATGCAGCAACTGCACCTGGATGCATACATACCCCACCCCCAGCCAGTGCGAACAACAACAACAACAACAACAACACCTCCACATCCAGAATCCACAGCACCAAACAAACATGGTGGAACACTCAAACACCCACCTTTATACACTTCACCACTCACCAACAAAACACACCAGATCATTCATAAACACACATACACACCCATACACACACATACATACAGAACACCAACCAAACAACCACCTACACTTACATCATACACCACTCAACACACAAAAACACACACTCATGCAAAAATTAATTCATGCAAAAACACACACCCTCACCCACTCACTCATATACATGAAATAAGAAATAATAATATTACCAAAAAAAAAAAAAAAAAAAAAAAAAAATACAACCAACCGCACGACGACTCCATAAACTTCCTCCATATCCAAAATGAGCCTTTCAAGGCAACCTGGGCCACCTTGTCACACATCCTCCTTCTTTCTGTCCCACACACTCCCAGCCAAGCAAGAAATGCAGAAAAGGAATTGCCAATATACCCTCTACACCCCACCTCAAATGGCTTACACGAAACGCGCCAACCCTTCTCCCGGCACTCTGCCTCGAGCTCACTGTACTTTCATCTCTTCCTCTCGTGCACCTCCTCCATGTTCTCTTCCCAAGTTACCGACAACTCCCCGAAGATGACCTGTGTTGTTGCACTTGACCAAATGAAAATGTCAGGCCGCAACCTTGTCACACAGATCTCCTCTGGGAATACCAATTGTGGCTTTAGGTCTGCCACCACCTGCCAATATATATGTGTATATATATACATATATATTGCATTTTATATAAATATATATATATATATAAAAATATATTATATATACATATATATATATATATATATATATATATATATACATATATATATATATATATATATATATATATATATATATATATATATATATATATATATATATATATATCTACC
>NC_136262.1:204509208-204511708 GCF_964187855.1 Myxine glutinosa
CAGTACATACAGTACATATATATATACAATATATATATATATATATATATATATATATATATATATATATATATATATACATGCATATACATGTATGTATGTATAATTGTATATATATATATACATGCATATACATGTATGTATGTATAATTGTATATATATATATATATATATATATATATATATATATATATATATATATATATATATATATATATATATATATATATATATATATATATATATACATGCATATACATGTATATATATATATATATATATATATATATATATATATATACATACATGTATATGTATATATATATATATATATATATATATATATATATATATATATGTATATATATATATACATGCATATACATGTATGTATGTATATATATATAGATTTATATATATATATATATATATATATATATATATATATATATATATATATATATATATATATATATATACTGTATTTATACATATAATTCTCGGAATATATTTATATATATATATATATATATATATATATGTATATATATATATATATATATATATATATACATACATGTATATATATATATACATGTATATATATATATATATATATATATATATATATATATATATATATATATATATATATATATACATGTATATATACATGTATATATACATGTATATATATATGTATATATATATATATATATATATATATATATATATATATATATATATATATATATATATATATATACTGTATTTATACATATAATTCTCGGAATATATATATATATGAATATATATTTATATATATATATATATACATATATATATATATATATATATATATATATATATATATATATATACATACATATATATATATATATATATATATATATATATATATATATATATATATATATATATAGCGTGAACATGTGTATGTATATATATATGTATGTACATATATATATATATATATATATATATATATATATATATATATATATATATATATATATATATATAGATATATATATATATATATATATAGATATATATATATATGTATATATATATATATGTGTATGTATATATATATATATATATAACACATGAACACGAGACAGTTTCTTACTGTGATCAGTGATGTTAAAGTTACTGGCACACATACGTATATTTGAACGTTAAATCGGAGAAGGAAGAAACTATTTCAAGTAAAGAAGAAAAACGCACGAGTCCATAAAAAATAAGTACGTGGAACGTAGGTAGGTAGTTACGTACGTGCCGGTGGAGTCACGCGCTTTTTCTTGCAAGAGGGTTAAGAGATGACTCACTGGCTTTTCGTCGGACTGCGGTGAGAGGGAGAAGGAAACACTCCGATGTCATGTGTACAGTTGCCGTGGAGAGAACGTTTCGTGTACAGTAAGTACAGATGGAAAAAGTACATATTTTTTGGAGCAAACGCGCCACATTACGATCCTTTTTGACGAAACAAAGCGATGCCCGACAGCAGGGACAGTTTTTAATTTCTGGGTCTAATATAAAGATTGGGCAAAATAAAACTTCGGGTGAAACAAACACGCAATACAACATTATCAACCACTGAATCACAATAACAACAACATAAAATAGCACGTGTATATTACGAGATTCCTTGTGTCCTTCCCTCGCAGCCCGATGGGTAAAACGACCATCTAAAGGGGAAAATCCCCCCTCGCCCACTTGTCTCACAATGCGCGCAACGAGCGCACCACGGGAAGACCCTTTGAAGTTCTCCTCCATTGTCGGTTCCGCGCATTCTCGAGTCGGCCCGTACGGTCGCTCCGCCCCTATTTGAAATAGGAACGCCCCTTTCTCCCAGCTCCTCCCGTCCGACGGCCAATCACACGTAGCTCGTCGCCGCCCCCACCCGTGGCCCCCCGATCGTCCGGGCCGAAGACGCTAATGAGCGCACGAGCTCAGAGCTTGCCCGGGTAACTTTTCCCCCGGCCAGGTGAGAAAATCCAGCGCAGTTATGGACAGTTGTTACCGCGCGAAGAGCACCACTCGGTGCTGATCCCGCTCGCCTCCGCTCCCGCCGCCCGGCGCTCCGAGAGACGCAGCCGCGTTGCTCCGTCGCTTCCTCGCGATCTGCTCCATCACCCACAGTAGTCGACATGTTCCAACCGGCGGCGAAACGTTGCTTCACCATCGAGTCCCTGGTGGCGAAAGACTGTCCGGCGCCCGGAGGCGCGAGCAACCGGCCGGACGAGCCGCTGCGACCCGCGGCGCTCAGCTTCGCCGGAGCCCCGGTGCACAGCCAGCCCGGCACGGCTTTCGTGCCCGGGTTCGCGCAGCCCGCGGGACGTACCTTGTACCCCCACGCGGACCTCATGTACCCGGAGCCCGGGCCGCACCACGCCGCCAGCGGACCGCTACCTATACCTGCCCTCCCCGTGGGCGCACATCCCCTGCAGCCTTCGCACCACCCGTTGTTTGGACC
>NC_136262.1:204524208-204696708 GCF_964187855.1 Myxine glutinosa
TTTACAACGTGAGGGGTTCTCAAAACCGCAACACTGCATCCTCCTTTCCTCCAGGACCGTCCCGGGCCGAAACAACTTTAACTTCGTGTGACACTTCGGTGTGGTTACCTTTTACTTTTAATCTCACCCTGAGTGCGACAGTTTTAACACTAAATATGTCCCGCCTGCTGCGTTGCATCCTATCTAACTGACTCATGCCCACAGACTAACCGAATTGCGGAATTATTTTGAAACTACACATTTAAGCCGGTGGGGAGCATTATTTACAAAAACACTAATTATTTACAAACTGTCACCCAGGACCTGTCTTTTGTGGGAAACAAGAAAAATATCTTTTTGAAAAGAGGAAAATCACTGCACTGCACTGCACTGATACACCATACCATATGCACCAATAATAAGAACGTACCACTAAGCACCAAAAAGCACCAAAAATAATCCATGCACCAAAAGCTCCAAAAAGAGCACCATCAAGAAAAATGCACAAAACACATTTTAAAATAATAAGCAATGATGATGTCTTCTTCTTCTCTGCTGGGCCGATGTTTCTGGTTGATCTTCCAGTTCTTACTTGATGTTATTTATAATAAAAGGGCACACACCGTGTCCGCTTTTTTATTATTTCTGGCCAGCAGGGCCAACGTAGGTGGTCCACTTGCATGGCATGGCGGCCACTTTGAAAACAGTGATCCGCAACCAGATACCGCGGGCAACCATGGTCGGTCCCAGCAGAGACGCCAGGCCACAGAATATGTGGTCCATGAGTGGTGCTTGGCCACAGAACGTGTGGTCCATATGGTGCATCAGTGCAGGCCGGAGGCAGCAAGGGTGCGGGCGCACAACTGCAGCACCTGCACACTTTCCCACGGACACAAAAGAACAAGGCCGTGAGTGGGGAAGGAAGGACAAGCAGATCAGCGGGCAGGGGCGCAAGTGTATACATCAATACAAAGTATTGCAGACATGAAGGGCGCGGGAGAGCGAGCTGAGAAAGCTCGTCCCTAGCGTCCGTCACCCCCCCATGTCACCTACCCTAACCTTGCTCTTACCCGTATTTACACAATTTACAAATTACAAATCCGTCACTAACGTCTTGTCTTTCCCGTTCCCTCTAATACCAAATTCATCCCCAATCCCTCCTAAGGAGGAAGGGATGGAATATTAAACAATGTCACACTCGGTCATGATGCGTCTCACATTCTCCAAACATTTGCAAAAAATGTGGTGTGGAGATTTATAACCCAGGTGAGTGGATGCGGATGGTGCGAAGAGATTTTCTCCTATCTATGCTTCTAAATGACATTAACACAGTTTACACTACCCGGGGTCTTACCCTGCCGATCCATTGGCCTCTTTACTCTATGCGGTTCTAAAAAACAATTCCCATTGACCAAACTGTGGTGCACTCCAATTTGGGGTCTCACTCCCCCGATTCTTCAACCTGTGCCCTCGCACAATTTCAGGGCTGGGTCGTGTGGCTCACCAGCAGGTCCTCTCACCTGCACACCTCCGCCACTGCAGTTGCCACCCGAGCTTACCTGCTCCTCACTGACCTAACCTGGGGAAGGCCCTCTGGCTCCCTTACCCTGCTACCGCCCTCTCTGGCGTCGGGCCACCCGGGTCCTTCTCTGGATCCTCGGGCTCCATTGAACTCTAGCTGGCTCCCAGAGCCTACCTGCGGCCTCACCTGGCCGACAGACTACCAGTGGCGGAGTGCCCATTCAACCATTCTCACTAACAGGCCACACGCCCAGCCATTCCACTTCACTCATGCACCAAACCAAGCAGTACTCTGCTACCTTCGCACCACAGATGTCAATATCCAACCACAATTTACCTACTCCCTCCACCTACTTTTAAACTACCCTCCCTGGGTACTCGTGAAGGGGTCCATCCTTCCCCTATTCACACCTTCGCACCATACACTCCACTCCACGTATTCCACAATACTCACTCCACACCATTCATTCCATACTCCATTTACTCCAGACCATCTATTCCATCCAACCATTCTCCCTTGCCACCATGCAAGCCAATCACTCAATGCACAAACACACACATCCTCGATACTCTGCTCAATACACTTTCTACACACACACACAGCATTCACGAGCAATTCCTCTCAATTCCTCATTTCATCCAAAACTTAAAGCTCATACACACAGCATCATCTGACTAACTATTGCCCTTCTAAGACTCGTGCTTCCCAGTCATCCCATTAAACTATGCACATTCCACGTCATTATCATCCAACTAACCTAACTACATCCCCACTACCTGTACAATGTCACTACTTAAATCTTGGTGACCTATAGTCATCTCTAGTTCCCTATACATTATCCTAACCCTCACAGGCTAGTTTGCACTGCCCATCCCCATAAACTATAGCTCCTCTGCCCAAAGGATACGATGTAAGGGATGGTAGATCTACCCTCCCTCTACACGGTATACCATTCGCCATCATCACTGCTACCACTACCCAATGTCCATTAATCTTGAGCCTCTTGTGCGGGAATACATTTTTCACAGCTCGGCTTCGAAAAGCCGAGCAATGCATACGGTGGTCTGTCTCCTGTAGGTTGGGTCCGTCCGGCATTTACGATTCTGGGGAGGAGGTTTTGTCGGACCGAGATTCCATGGTCCATCCTGGCGTGGAGCCTTGCGGTCTCCGGTCCGATGACCCAACCTCACCTGGTCGGAGCACCGCCCCCACTAGGAGGCGCAGGTCCGACCTGGCCCTTCTCCCCCGGAATCGCGCCGATCGCCTGAACGATGAGGCACCGACCATACAGGGCGGGCCCCGGCCTGAATCGTGCAAGGCGCTCCGTGCAGGAGCGACGCGGCTACGATCCTGGCCGGCCCCCGCAGCACACAAAGCGCACCACGCCCCGAGAGCTCGCGTCGGCTAAACGTCGGTCTAACCGCTGCCCCGGTCAACGTCGATGCCCGACTCGCATGCTCACACCATGCGTTCCTTTTCCCACTCACACATCCAGGCGTCTCCATACACTCCATGCATTCCTCTCGCGCACATTCTTGCGCATCCATTCTACCATTCGCACACTCTGTTACACACTTCGTAACACTCCCGGGTGTGCACTTTTGCATCCACCCACTCAGCGCACACCTACCCACGGGTGTGCAATGCAATCCCCTGTCACACACCCAATAACGCGCTCCACAACCAACTCAGTTGTGCATCCTCGCACACGCTCCTCATCCATCTCACTCTCCGTGTCACACTCACCCTCACACATACACTCCATCATGCATTCTCCCTCACTCTCCATAATATACTCGCGCTCTGGGGCCATTCGCACACGTGCGCCATTGCCATTCACACAGCGCACCACGGACCTCCTCCGAGCGCCCAGGTTACGCCTGGATCCCAAGCGCGCAAAAAATCCTTTCGCACCAAACACTTTTCCGCAAAATCTGCTGGCACCATATACAGCCCTTCTCACCTTGGTGCTTCCTCTTCTTTGCTTCTCCACCACCTGCAAACTTTCATTTGGGTTATGCAGCACGACATCACAATGTGAATTCAGACTTTGGGCAGTTTCCATTTCTTCCTCCCGCGAGTGCTTTTCTAAGTCCGGCATCTCTTCCGCCCCAATTTCCACTATTGCTTCGATTTCTCTTTCTTCTTTCTCGATGACCGCTGGCGCTAATAAAATCAAATTTTCTACTTCGGCGGTCGCCGACTTCCCCATACCCCAGGTCGCGATTTCTATACCCGTCCATGTGACTTTTTTTTTTTTTTTTTTTTTTTTTGTATACAAGATCGAGGCTCGTGAAAGAGCGAACATTAATCACACAGAAAGACAAACAGACACACAAAACAAATAACATCGGGAGCGGTAGACAAGATGGGGAGAGAGGGGGAAGGACACAAACACAACATTTCAGAGCAGGGACCGAGAGACATGGAGACATCGAGAGAACTGTGGGAGGGAGAGGGCTTTGGGGGGGAGGCATGGGAAGGGGGGGGGGGGGGGGTGGGAGAGGTATAAAACATATGGACACTGCCAAGATTTCCAGGAAAGAAGTTGGAATTTCAAACAAGGTGGATCTGGGGTGAATTAGTGGGGGTAGAAAAGATCAAGGTTTTGGATGGGGGAAGATAAGAGATGGTGGTGAACAGCTGTTTTGAAGACCTGGAGGGAGGAGTGTGATTGAAGTGAGTGTGGGAGTTTGTTCCAGAGGCGGGAGAAAAGAGGTATGAAAGAGTGAAGGTGAGCAGAGAGCCGAGATTTCGGCAGTTTAACCATCAGAGGGTGGCTGGCAGATCTTGTGCGACCTGTAGGAATATTTGGGGGACAGAGCACAGAGAGAGCTGGGGGAGCAAGGCCTGAGAGGAGTCGGTAGAAGACAGAAAGACCACCTACCTACCTGCGGTGAGTGAGTGAAAGGCCCTCAGAGATAGCTTCATCGCGGGAGATTCCAATGATTCTGAAAGCTTTGGATTCAACAGCGTGAAGCCGAGCCAGGTGTGAGGCAGGAGCACCAGCCCATAGGGGAGAACAGTATTCCATTGAGCTGCGGATGAAAGCCTTGTATATGGTGAGGAGCTCAGGTGTGCCTAGGAAGGACTTCGCACGACGGAGGATGCCCAGTCGGCGACTGGCTTTGGAGGCCAGCTTGGAAATGTGGTTTTCCCAAGAAAGATCATGGCAGATGGTGAGACCCAAAAGCTTGAGCGACAGAACTTCTTGGAGAGGATTGTTGAGAAAGTAGATGGGAGGGTTGTCCAGTCGATCTTTTCGGAGAGACATAGTAAGAGTGTGAGATTTGTCAGGATTGAAAGACATGTTCCACATGTTTGACCAGTCTGTGATTTTGTCCAGGTCTTCAGAGAGTGAGGAGGCTGCAGACTGCCGATCTGAGGGAAGAGGAATGGAGCGGCAGAGAGTGGAGTCATCAGCAAAGAGATACAGAGGATTTTCCAGAGAGTCGGAGAGATCATTGATAAAGACCAGAAAAAGCACAGGGCCCAGCACACTGCCTTGGGGAACTCCAGCCTGAACGGGAAGGGGAGATGAGAGAAATCCATTCAGGGCCACACATTGACTACGACCAGAGAGGAAGTCCGCAAGCCATGCATGGAGATTTCCATGGATACCATAGGAGGAGAGTTTGGTGAGCAGAGCTGGGTGCCAGACCGTATCGAAGGCACGTGATATGTCAAGGGAGACAGCTCTGATTTCCTGTTTGGCATTGAGGACCTCCATCCATTGTTGAGACAGCAGAAGCAGCATGTCCAGAGTAGAGTGACCTGGTCTGAAACCAAATTGATGATCAGAGATCAAGCCATTGGAGAAGAGGAAAGATTTCATATCCGAAGCAATGATGGATTCCATGACTTTGCTGATAATTGGGAGCAGGCTGATTGGTCTGTAGTTGCAAGGATCTGTTTTTGCACCTTTTTTGTGTAAAGCGGTAATGTTTGCTGATTTCCAGGATTCTGGCAGATGACCTTGAGCAAAAGATAGGGTGAAAAGAACAGAGAGAGGGTGAGATAGAGCGGCAGAGCAGGATTTTAGGAACCGTGGGCTGATGCCATCTGGTCCAGTTGCAGAATCGGAGTCGAGGTTTGACAAAAACTCCTCCACCTTGTCAGGAGAGAAGGTCACAGAGTCCAGGAGCAGTTTGGTTCGACTGGGAAAGGTGGGAACAGAGAGAGATGGGTTTGGGACTAAGGATTTTGAGGCAAACACAGAGTTGAGGCATTCGGCTTTGTCACGTGCGATGTCAACTGTGTGGCCATTTGAGGTAAGGGAGGGGATGGAGGGGGAACAAACACCAGAAACGGATTTGACCAGACGCCACCAGGATTTGGAGGAAGGAGACAGGTTTGAGAGTTCATTCTTGAGTGAGGAGAGATAGTGCTTCCTGGCACTCCTGAGGGTAGACACACACTTGTTCCGAGCTTGGTGGAAGGAACTGAGATTTCCTTCAGTTGGATTAGCCTTCCAAGAGGCAAAGGCAAGTTGTTTCAGGGCAACTGCCTCACCACAAGATTCAGTGTACCATGGACGGGAGGAAGGGTAAGACAACTGAAGGCGAGATGGGATAAATCTGTGCATGAGAGAGATCAGTTTGCTTTGGAAGAATTCCCAGGAAGAATTGATGTCAGAGGCAGTGGAGATGGGATTTCTTTCAATCTGGCAAACTCCACATGGGTCTCACTCTCCCTCCTCCTGGCATTCCGGAATTTTTTACGGTAAGCTTCCGGGACCAATTCATAGGCTTTGAGAATGTGTTTCTTCAATACCTCATAATCTGCACATTGGTCAATCGGTAAAGCCGAATAAATATATTGAGCTTTACCCACCAGAACACTTTGCACTAGTATGGAACCAGTACTCCTCAGGCCAGTTTAACAGTCGAGCCACTTTCTCAAAGTGTGTAAAAAACTTGGCTACCTCCTTTTCATTGAAGGGTGGAATCAGCCTCTACATGTCTGCCAACATCCCAGGTGTTTTGACTAGGTGTCGAACCAGTCGGCAAGGATGGAACTTCTCCCCCGTTCTTTCATTACATCCAGCTCCTTGAGTATAATTTCCTGCTGAAGCGCCATTTCACGGTCCTTTAACTCCCTGTCGGCTTTTCTCTCCTCTGCTTCGAGTTCCCTTGCAGCTCTCCTTTCCTCTGCTTGTTTCTCTTCTCTTTCCTCTTCTGCTTTCCTTTCCTCTGCTTTTAACCTTTCCTGGAGTTCTCGTTCCACTCTCCTTTCCTCTGCTTGTTTCTCTTCTCTTCTCTCTTCTGCTTTCCTTTCCTCTGCTTTTAACCTCTCCTGGAGTTCTCTTTCCTGTTCTGCTCTTTCCTTTTTGCTTTCCTTTCCTCTGCTTTTAACCTCTCCTGGAGTTCTCTTTCCTGTTCTGCTCTTTCCTTTTCTGCTTTCCTTTCCTCTGCTTTTTCCCTTTGCTGGCTCTGTAATTGCATCTCCAGTTTCCGGAGCTCCACATTTTCTTGCTCCTCTGGTAACCAATCCCAGGCTACCTCTTCCCATGTTCCTAATCCCACCATAGATTGTATCACCACTGTCTGCATCTCTGCCTTCTTCATATTAGTTCAGACCTCCATGCTAAAATGTTTGGCCAATTTCCAGAGGTCTGATTTTACTAACGCTCTGAACTGTGCTTCACTAGGGGTCACTGCAAACTTCTCTGCGTCAAACTCCATGGTGACTCTTGTTAACACCTGTTAACCTTCACACAAGAAATGTAAATATTTTATTTTATTTTTTGTTTTTTTTGGAAAAAATTGGGAATGTTGGAACAAGTTCCAAATTTGGGAATTCTGGGAATGTTAGGGAATTCTTTCCCGGACTAAATTTAGGAAATTTTATATCCCAGACGCAGACCCAATTTTGAGCCCACGAATATCAATTGGACGGGCCCCGAATTTCTGTTGCGGGGTCCTCCCCTATCCCCTGGTCTCGGTAAACCTCCGAACCCTGAGAGGGTCCCCGGCAGAAAGATGTTATCCTTGGTTGAAATTAAGCAATAATGAAACCACACAAAGGGTTATGAACAAACAATATATTAAAAGCACACAAAAAGCACCATACAACAATGGGGGCAATCCACCCTGCAATCCATTCTTAAGATAGTACCCTAGCTCAGACTCACGGCACCCCCAGGGACTGAAGCAGAGCCCTTCTCAATGTCTCTAGAACACAACGGTGCTCCTGGCAAAGAGGCGATGGTGATGAGGCGGGTAAGGAGAAGTAGGTAAGGCAGGGACCGTCACGTGGTCCCAGCCAACCCCAATTGGCGGTGGAAAGAGGGATCCCAAAGACGCTATCCAAACGTGCACATACACCGTGCAGTCGCGAACCGCACCATATTTTTCAAAGGCCGCTGTCGCGCACACACATCCTCGGCAAACCACTGGAGGGCGGGACCAACGGACGCGGCTAACCAAGGGTCCGCGAACGACGTGTGAGGTCCCCAATTTGCGGTCGGTTCTTCCTCGGGCCGCAGCCTCTAGGCGAAGATTCTCCGGAATCTCCCACCTGTACCTGGCTTCCAAGGCTTTTCCCCGACACCAGCGATATCAACGATCGCACGAGATTCTTTTCCAGGCCTCAAAGTTCACTCTCCATGGACGCTCGACCACGCTGGGTGCGGAGGTTTTACAAAATGCCTCGTTTTACCTCTGCCTCACGCACTCTTCTTCCTCGCTCCACCTCTTCCGGTGCCCTATCCGATTTCTGGCATCATTTTTGTCGAGCGCTTTTAAACCTTTTAACCACAATAACCCTTACTGAGAACCAACAATAATAATAATACCAACAATAATTAGGGCCGAATCCGTAACAATATATATATATGTATATGTGTGTGTGTATATATATATATATATATATATATATATATATATATATATATATATATATATATATATGTATGTATATATATGTATATATATGTACAGTCACGTGAAAAAGTAAGTACACCCCATGCAAAGTTTTGACTTTTTCAACATATTTCAACATACATCTATTTGATCTTCATTTCAACCATATTGATAGATAAAGGTGATATAATATAACAAATATCATGAAGCATTTACATTTTGTAGTCCATTGTATAATTTAAATAAACATGAATGCAAATTTCGCATGTGGAAAAAGTAAGTACACCCCCACATTTATCACTACTTCAAATACCTAAAATTAGAAACAGGTGCACCAGCTCAGGTGCAAATGATTAGAACATCGTTAGAGAGGATCTTCGAGGAACCTGTCTTATTTAAACCTCAGACATTTAGTTTGGTTTGCTCTTTGTTGTTGAAGTGTGCAGCGTCACCATGCCTAGATCAAAAGAGCTCTCTGAGGCCTTCTGAAAGAAGGTTATGGATGCCTACGATTCTGGGAAGGGATTTTAAAAAATCTCCAAACAATTTGAAATCAATAATTCGACCTTCCGGAAGATCATCTACAAGTGGAGAAGATTCCAAAACAACTGCCAACTTGTTCAGGCCAGGCCGCCCCAGCAAGTTCAGCCAGAGAGCAGACCACAAGATGCTGAAAAAGGTCTCTACGAACCCCAGAATGTCATCACAGGACCCACAGGTAGCTCTTGCCATTGTTGATGTCAAAGTGCACGAGTCTACCATTAGAAAGAGGCTGCACAAATTTGATCTACATGGGAGGTGTGCCAGGAGGAAACCTTTGCTGTCCAGAAAGAACATCAGGGCAAGACTAAAGTTTGCCAATGAACACCGAGGCAAAGACCAGCACTTCTGGAACAATGTGCCCTGGACAGATGAGTCAAAGGTAGAGCTATTTTGCCACAGTACCAGAAGACATGTTTGGCGAAAACCAAAGACAGCATTTGACCACAAGAACCTGATACCAACTGTAAAGCATGGTGGTGGAAATATTATGGTTTGGGGCAGCTTTTCTGCATCAGGGCCTGGGCAGCTCACCATCATAGAATCCACTGTGAAGTCTTCATTGTACCAGAGGGTGCTTGAGGATAATGTTTGGCCAACCTTTGGAAGGTGGACCTTGCAACATGACAATAACCCTAAACATACCAGTAAATCCACCAAGGAATGGCTGAAAAGAAAGAAATGGAGGGTTCTGGAATGGCCAAGTCAACGCCCGGTTCTAAATCCCATCGAGATGTTGTGGGGGGATTTGAAACGAGCTGTGCATGCAAGAAACCCCTCAAACATCGCACACCTGAAATAATTCTGCATGGAGGAGTGGGAAAAAATTTCTCCCAGTCGATGTCAGAGACTGTTAGACAGTTATAAGAAATGCCTACTTGAGGTTGTTTCTGCCAAAGGGGGCAATACCACCTATTAGAGCCAAGGGTGTACTTACTTTTTCCACATGCGACATTTGCATTTATGTTTATTTAAATTATACAATGGACTACAAAATGTAAATGTTTCATGATATTTGTTATATTATATCACCTTTACCTATCAATATTGTTTAAATGAAGATCAAATAGCTGTATGTTGAAATATGTTGAAAAAGTCAAAACTTTACGTGGGTTGTACTTACTTTTTCACGTGACTGTATATATATTGTTGCGGTCTTGAGTCAGTCAAGTGAGTTTAATAAAGGTTAAAGTCTGTCCCCCATAGTTAGTCACACGAGCAACATGTAGCCTCGCAATAGTATAGTTATGTCTTCGTATTTATGAGCTTAGTTCGCTCCTTTGTTAATTCTGCATTGAGTTGGAGCCAGGGAAATAGGCCCTACTGCCACCCATCATCCTACATCTGTAGCCTCAATCCCTTTTGCGTTAACGTTGGTTCATATTGGGCGAGTTAACACGAGGCAGGCAGAGGAGGATCGGGGCGGAGTCAAGGCGGAGAGGCAGAAGCAATGACGGTAAGCACGAGCCGCCAATCAGAGCTCGAGGGTGGTGGCGGCGGCGTGGCGTCAGAGGGCGTGGTGAGAAGAGTCGGGTGAGTTCCAGAAGGTTCGGCGGGTGTAGCTATAAGAACCGCTGCGCAAAAGCCCTCGACAGGACTTAACTCGCAGAGGAGAGAGAAATAGAGGACTTACAGAGGGAACTTGCCGTAAAAGGACTCACGTTGTAAAGGACTTGCATCGGAGGGCCGAAAGGACTTACAGAGGGAACTTGCCATAAGAGGACTCGCAGAGGAGAGAGAGAGAGAGAGAGATAAGAGGACTTGCTGCCTGATGAACTTGACCATTGCACGAGAACGCGCGCGCTAACCAACACCAAGTGTATTGAAGAAGAGGAGTTGGTCGCTACATCTACGCGGGTGCAGCCAGACGCGCTTATGAACGAATAGCGCATTTCAGCCGCGCGAATGAACGAGGCTGAGTAACCGCGAGCCGCACTTAAGTCCGCCCTCTACCGTCCGCCCCATCATCTGCTTGTTCGAGAGACGCGCTACGAGTCCCTGTCTTCGCCTGCCACCATCTTCGCGGGACGTGCTGGGGCCGTGGAGAGCCAGATGGAGGCCGTCTCTGGACGACGACATCAACGCGTGGGGAACACCTGCCCATCTGCAATCCCCCGTGTGAGTGTGAGATGGGCCCGTTGTCCCAGCGATAAGTTAAGACTGTTTAAGGATTGCTCGGTGTCTCTTCATCCTTGAACTGTATATACGTGTGGGAATAATTAAACCCTTGTAGTAAGGGCATTTTATGAGATATTTCACAAATCTGTTAACTAAATTGTTACCAAAAAATTTCTTCACCAATATGTTTGTAAAGGTGTGTAATAACATGTGTTAAAATGTTGAAGTTCAACTCCAGTGGGAAACCCAGAAAAAAAGCTGTTGAATTCGGGTACCGAAAGATTATTTTCGAGAATTTTTTTTTTTTTTTAATCGGCCCTTAAGTAACTTATGAGGGGTCAAATAAGGGTTTTTCATGATTCTGAGTTGATTGTTAACATTTATATTTTCACTTTTACATTTACACACAAAGTAGCTTTTATTTCACATACATATATAATACTCAAGAGTTATTTCTCATTCACAATGTCAGAAGTTTCAACAGTCATTGTCTATGTCTTCTTCAGACTCAACAACATCATGACTGCAGTTTCTGCATGTAATGCCATTACAGACTCCACAGGCCGAGATGCACGTGACCGCATTCTTCTTGCAGCTGCATCGCCGGTTGCTGCAATCTCCATGACAATTACAGCTCGTGAACTGCAATAGCTCCTCAGGAGCCGTGGGGTCCAGTGTTGGAACTGGCTCATACCCATGCACACCTATTGTCCATCCATAGTCACTGGGGTTCAGAGACATGCTCTGTAGAAGGATCCAGTCCCGGGTCGGTGGTGTGGCTCCATCCAGTCCCGGCTCCATCCATGATGTGGTTGGCTGTCGTACTTCCAGGATAGATCAACTGGATCACATCTAGTAGTCCAGAATCTTCCATGATGTTACCCATTGATCCAAGATCGCAAGAGTTTCGCTCTTTCACGAGCCTCGATCTTGTATACACAAAAAAAAAGAAAAAAAAAAAAAAAAAAAAAAAAAAAGATAAGCCTTCAGCAGGTGAAAACCACCCAACCTTGGAATGACGGGTAGATTTGCCTGCTTTATTATATTCACAGCCTTCAGCCAAATCGGAAGATCAAAGGTCACTATAGCGTCCCCAGCGCGCCGTATGCACTCTTTCAGAGTGGTGAAGATGGTGTTGAGGTCATTAGGGTCTCCTTCAATAACTGGGAGGAACTCGATCTGTGTGCTCTGCTTTGCATCATTAGCATGGATTCTCTTCATCCAGCCATTCCAGTTGGAGTGTGGGAACTCAGGATCGTTGGCTTTGATCACCCACCCCGCTGCCCAAAGTGTGTCACCTGGAGTGAGGAGTGGCTGATCATGAGCCAGGGAGGAGGAAAGCTCAGCGAGGGGGAGAAACATGATCGCGTTCGTTCCTATCTGTTTCCTGTTCGTAAATGGAATAATCTTTACTTCAGTTCCTCTCAGGATCTTAGCTTTGTCGAGTGCCTTCAACTTCACCCGGGGGAAAGCTGCTGTTGTCTGTGGATCTGGCAAAGGTGGTGCCGGAGAGGTGACTTCGATCCAACCCATTGAGTGAAAGGGAGTGTTTCCGTGAAAATTCTGCCCCCAAACGGCAACTCTTTCGTCTGTCTTGACAATCGGTCTCAAGAACATCTGAAGGCTTGCAGGAACAAGTGTCAGCTGACTATCGATGTCAGTCATACTGTGTGTGGTGGGGTATGACTTTGGACCTAAATCAATCAAGGCAATATCATTGGATATGAACTTGAGTGCCGTCTTTATGATCTGAGTCTTCTCATCTCCATGGTCAAGATTAGCATGATGCACTCGCAGAATATTGTCGGTGCCATATTTGAGACAGAGTACATCTGCCCTTCTTTCCTGTGTTGTGAAATACAAGGTGTCTTCGTATTTCTCTAGAAGTTTTATCTTTAGCCAATGCTTTGAATAAGAAAGGCTCTTCTCTGGTGACTGATCAAACTCCTGCAGCTTTTCATGGACTTGGTCCATGTTCATTACCCCATGCTCTAATTCGGAGTCTAACCATTCACAGAATTCAATAAAAACTGCCTCTCGCTCCTCATCAATACTCCTCTGTCCTCTCTTCCTTTTTCCTTCCTCATCAGTCTTGGACAAACTGTCACTTCTCGCAAACATAAGTTTGCATCGCAAATGGTACAGTGTTTCTTCTGCTACCAAGTCGTTGATCCCTTCCAGGCGTCCAGTGACTTCAGTGCCCCAGTCATCCCTGCGACTCCGTGCTGTCTATCTGCAGTCAAATTATCTGGCACTCTGTATTTCTTTCTAGCTTGTGCTGGATTATTTTTGTAGAGCTGGGCTGGTTGGTTGCAAAGAATGCATACATCCTTATACAGGAGGTCAACTGACTGTGATCTTCTAGAACTGCAGCCAGTTGATGAACTGAACTCACAAGTAGTGCGTCTTCTCTTCAACTTTGATGACTCTTTCTCTGCCTTTGATGCTTGAGCTGACTTCTTGGTGGTTGCAACAAAGTTGTTGTACAGATCATTTTTACACTTCTGGTGGTACCTCAGTTTTCCTTCCTTTTGAGCCTCCTTCATACGTTCCACAACAGTAACATTTTCGACAGTTTCTGCTTGTTTCAATAAAGTTGAGTATCCCTTTGGAGTTGCCTGTATGAGCCTTTCAGCTGGTGTATCCGAGCGTGCACAGATGAAGCAATTGAGCACAGGTGGAGTAACGTCTTCATCCATATTGCTAGACTCCATGTCCTGCAAAGTAGAAAATGAGATATATTTAGAATTTTTCCACAAAGGAGTGTCTGTGGTGAAATATACATGTTAACAATCAACTCAGAATCATGAAAAACCCTTATTTGACCCCTCATAAGTTACTTAAGGGCCGATTAAAAAAAAAAAAAATTCTCGAAAATAATTTTTCGGTACCCGAATTCAACAGCTTTTTTTCTGGGTTTCCCACGGGAGTTGACCTTCAACATTTTAACACATGTTATTACACACCTTTACAAACATATTGGTGAAGAAATTTTTTGGTAACAATTTAGTTAACAGATTTTCATATGTTTCCCTTACTATTGTTCTTTCTTCCTGATTCGATCGTTCCTGTGGTTTCCTCCATTGACTAAGCGTGGCACGCATAAGATCGCTCCAATCAGGTTCCAACATCTAAGACTGTGCGGACCACGTGTACGCAATCCGCTCGGCGTACTCAAACCACACGTGGTTCGTGCGAGGCTTGTATCCTCACTCCCAGGGCAGCGCGGGTACTTAGGTACGAGCGAAAAGTAGTCCCGAAACCCTACGCCAAGTGTGTCCGGGAGTGACGTAATAAGTCTCGGTTCCGCCAGGCCAGTAAAGACAAGGGGATTAATCCCCCCTTGATAAGGGGAAGAAGGCCGGCGTAGGGAACCGCAACAATATATATGTACATTCAGAAACTCTGGGCACATTTTGAAGAACGATACCTGCACCAAACAACGAAGTTTATTTTTGTTCTTTGGTGCAAAACAAAACATGATTACTTGTTAAACATTCTAATACTCCAATCAGTCTAATATACATGAAACAGATCAGTTCAAATGTTCAAACTGCTTTCCTTCGTTGTCTATGCACAGCTGTAGCCATGATGAAACACTCTGACACACAGTTCTGCATGTTCCAGTCGTTAAGGCAGCAGTCTCATTACAGATGAATTGTTTCAAGTCTCTAAGGGTTGTAGGATTCCTCGCATACACTTTGTGTTTGAGGAAACCACAAAGAAAGAAGTCACAGGGTGTTAAATCACAAGACCACGGCAGCCATTCAACAAGACCACAACAGCCAATCCATTTGTCTATAAAGTTCAAATCAAGGGTCCGGCGTACGCTGGCAGCATAAAGAGCAGGCGCACCATCATGGCTGAACCACATTTGGCCATCATAGAGTGGAAATACATGCTGCTCCAACATCAGAAGGTAATTTGCAGCATTCACATTTTCTTAGAAAAATATTGGTCCAACAATGCCTCCAGAAGAAATGCCTGCCCAGATGGACACACCAGCTTGATACTGGACGATGTGCCCAACAGTAAATCGTGGGTTGTCTTCTGCCCATATCATGCTGTTATGACGATTCACATAACCAGATAAAGTAAACTTGGATTCATCTGTCCACAATATCCTGTCTGCAATCATTGTTCATATCCATTAACCCAAGTCTCACATGCCTCAACGCACCTGTCAAAATCATCCTCAGATAGTTGGTGAATTAATATGGGTATGTACAGTTGTGGCCAAAAATATTGGCACCCTTGCATTTTTTTCAAATAATGCACCATTTCTTCCAGAAAATTGTGGAAATTTAAAAACATTTTGGTATCCACATATGTATTTCTTTGGTTTGCAGTGGAACAAAACAAAAAAAGCTGAAAAAAATTACTAAATCTTAGCTTATTCCACACAGAAATCCTAAAATGGCCCGGACAATATTATTGGCACCTTTTAGAAGTTGTTAGAAATAATTATTCGATTTCGAAATATATAATGTTTACATTTACATTTACAATGAACTTACATTTCAAGCAGGTGATTTTCCTTTACTTTGGAATTGAATTCACCAATGGTGAGTTGGAGGTGCCTGCAATAGAAAAATCACTCATTCAACCAGTTTGAATAGAGAAAAGGAATCATTCTGCTGTTTTGTGTCACTGTGTGTTCCACAATGAGCATGGGGAAAAGAAAGGAAACCAGAGAATTATCTGAGGAGGTCAGACACAAGATTGTAGCCAAGCATGGACAATCTCAAGGCTACAAGTCCATCTCCAGAGACTTTGATGTTGCTGCGTCCACCGTACGCAAAGTTATCAGGACGTTTAAGGCCCATGACACTGTAGCCAACCTCCCTGGATGTGGCAGCTAGAGAAAACTAGATCGAAGATTGCAGCGAAGGATTGTTCGAATGGTGGAGAAAGCACCTCGATCAACTGCCAAACAGATTCAAGCTGACCTTCAGACACAAGGTATGACAGTTTCAACTCAGACCATCCATCAGCAACTCAATGAAAGGGGGTTCTATGGTAGGAGACCCAGGAGGACTCAACTGCCGAGAGAGAGACATAAGAAAGCTCAACTTGAGTTTTCCAAAACACAACTGAATAAGCCAAAATCCTTCTGGAAGAATGTCCTGTGGACAGATGAGGCCAAATTAGAGTTTTTTTAGGTAAAACACATCATCTCTATGTTTACCGAAAACAAAATGAAGCCTTCAAAGAAAAGAACAGCTTCCCAATAGTGAAGGTGTAGGAAGCTCATTCATGGCTATAGGAAGTGCTTGACTGCAGTTATTTTGTCCAAAGGCTGTGCTACAATATATTGTTGCAGTTTTGAGTCTGTCAAGTGAGTTTAATAAAGGTTAAAGTCTGTCCCCCATAGTTAGTCACACAAGCAACATGTCGCCTCGCGATAGTATAGTTATGTCATAGTATTTGTGAGCTTAGTTCCTCTCCTTTGTTAATTCTGCGTTGAGTAGGAGCCAGGAAAATAGGCCCTACTGCCACCGGTCATCCTACGTCTGTAGCCTCAACCCCTTTTGCGTTAACGTTGGTTCATATTGGGCGAGTTAACACGAGGCAGGCAGAGGAGGATCGGGGCGGAGTCGAGGCAGAGCAGCAGGAGCGATGACGGTAAGCATGAGCTGCCAATCGGAGCACAGAGGGGGTGGCATCAGAGGGCGTGGTGAGAAGAGTCTGGTGAGTTCCAGAAGGTTCGGGGGGCGTAGCTATAAAACCTGCTGCACAAAGCCCTCGACAGGACTTGCATCGGAGGGCTAAGAGGAATTGCATCAGAGGGCTAAGAGGACTTGACTTGCTGCGAGGGAGAGAGATAAAAGGACTCGCGTTGTACTGCCTGATTAACTTGACCATTGCACGGGAACGTGCGCTAACCAACACCAAGTGTATTGAAGAAGAGGAGTTGGTCGCTACATATACGCGGGTGCAGCCAGGCGTGTTTATATTGAAATAGCGCATTTCAGCCGCGCGAGTGAACGAGGCTGAGTAACCACCAGCCGCGCTAAAGTCCACCCTCTACCGTTTCGCCCCGATCATCCCTTTGTTCGAGAGACGCGCTACGAGTCCCTGCCTTCGCCTGCTACCATCTTCGCGCGACGTGCCGGGGACCGTGGAGAGCTGGACGAGGACCATCCCTGGACGCGTTAGGGAACACCTGCCCATCTGCAATCCCTTGTGTGAGTGTGAGTGAAACGGGCTCGTTGTCGAAGGGATAAGTTAAGACTGTTTAAGGCTTTTCTGTGTCTCTTCATCCTTGAACTGTATATACTTGTGGGAATAATTAAACACTTGTTCTTTCTTTCTTCCCTGATTCGATCGTTCCTGTGGTTTCTCCATTTGATGAAGCATAGCACGAATAAGATCGCTCCAATCGGGTTCGACTAGTTAAGACTGCGTGGACCACGTGTACGCAATCCGCTCGGCGTACTCACATCACACGTGGTTCGTGCGAGGCTTGTTTCCTCGCTCCCAGGGCAGCGCGGGTACGTAGGTACGAGCGAAAAGTAGTCCCGAAACCCTACGCCGCGTGTGTCCGGGAGGGACGTAATAAGTCTCGGTTCTGCCCGGCCAGTAAAGACAAGGGGATTAATCCCCCTTTGATAAGGGGAGAAGGCCGGCGTAGAGAACCGTAACAATATTAAGTCTCAAGTGTCAATAATTTTGTCATTGCCATTTCTTTTCTTTTTTTATTTCAAAGGATATATTAAGTTCAGAATAAAAAAGGTTCTGTAATATTAACAGTGAAATAAAGAATTGTGGAGACAAATACTTTTGTCGATTTCAACTTATTTTTCAAGAAAATTGTGAGTTATTTGAAAAAAGTGCAAGGGTGCCAATATTTTTTGGCATGACTGTATGGTTTCGCATTAAGGTCTTTTATTATTCTTTTTTAATTTTTAAAATTTTTTTTTATACAGAGTCGAGGCTTGTGAAAGAGCTAACATTTATCAAACAAACAAGCAAACAAAGTATATAAAAAAGGGAGTGGTCGACAAGATGGGGAGAGAAGGGGAGGAAGCACACAAACACAACATTTGAGAGCAGGGACATCCAGAGATGTTTAGGAGGGAGAGGGCCTGGGGGAAGGCAGGATAGGTATAAAACGCAAGGACACCAAGGACTTCCAGGAAAGAAGACAAAAGTCACCTCAAAAAAGTGGATTTGGGGTGAAATTAGCGGGGGTAGAAAAGATCAAGGTTTTGGATTGGGGAAGATAAGAGATGGTGGTGAACAGCCGTTTTAAAGCCCTGGAGGGAGGAGTGGGATTGAAGAGAGTGAGGGAGTTTGTTCCGGATGCGGGAGAAAAGAGGAATGAAGGAGTGAAGGTGAGCAGCGAGTCTTGATTTTGGCAGTTTAACCATAAGAGGGTTGCAGGCAGATCTTGTGCGACCTGCAGGAATATTTGGGGGACAGAGCCCAGAGAGAGCTGGGGGAGCAAGGCCGGAGAGGAGTCGGTAGAAGACGGAAAGACCACCAACCTGCCTGCGGTGAGTAAGTGAAAGGCCCTCAGAGATAGCGTCATCGCGGGAGATTCCAATGATTCTGAACGCTTTGGTTTCAACAGCGTGAAGACGAGCTAGGTGTGAGGCAGGAGCACCAGCCCAGATGGGAGAGCAGTTTCCATTGAGCTGCGGATGAAAGCCTTGTATGTGGTGAGGAGCTCAGGTGTGCCAAGGAAGGACTTCGCACGACGGAGGATTCCCAGTCGGCGACTGGCTTTGGAGGCCAGCTTGGAAATGTGGTTTTCCCAGGAAAGATCATGGCAGATAGTGAGACCCAAAGCTTGAGTGACAGAACTTCTTGGAGAGGATTATTCAGAAAGTAGATGGGAGGGTTGTCCAGTCGGTCTTTTCGGAGAGACATCGTAAGAGTGTGAGATTTGTCAGGATTGAAAGACATGTTCCACTTGTTTGCCCAGTCTGTGATTTTGTCCAGGTCTGCAGAGAGTGAGGAGGCTGCAGACTGCCGATCTGAGGGATGAGGATTGGAGCGGCAGAGAGTGGAGTCATCAGCAAGGAGATAGAGAGTCAGATTTCAAGAGAGTCAGAGAGATCATTGATGAAGACCAGAAAAAGCACTGGGCCCAGAACACTGCCTTGGGGAACTCCAGCCTGAACAGGAAGAGGAGATGAGAGAAACCCATTCAGGGCCACACGTTGACTACAATGAGAGAGGAAGTCCGCCAGCCATGCGTGGAGATTTCCATGGATACCAAAGGGGGAGAGTTTGGTGAGCAAAGTGGGGTGCCAGACCGTATCGAAGGCACGTGATATGTCGAGGGAGACAGCTCTAATTTCCTGTTTGGCATTGAGGACCTCCATCCATTGTTGAGACAGCAGAGCAGCATGTCCAGAGTAGAGTGACCTGGTCTGAAACCAAATTGATGATCAGAGATCAAGCCATTGGAGAAGAGGAAAGATTTCATATCCGAAGTAATGATGGATTCCATGACTTTGCTGATAATTGGGAGAAGGCTGATTGGTCTGTAGTTGCTAGGATCTGTTTTTGCACCTTTTTGTGCAAAGCGGTGATGTTGGCTGATTTCGAAGCAGATGGCAGTTGACCTTGAGCAAAAGAGAGGGTGAAGAGAACAGAGAGAGGGAGTGAAAGAGTGGAAGAACAGGATTTTAGGACCCATGGGCTGATGCCGTCAGGTCCAGTTGCAGAATCAGAGTCGAGGGTTGACAGAAACTTTTCCACCTTGTCAGGAGGAAAGGACACGGAGTCCAGGAGCAGCTGGGTACGACTGGGTACGGTGGGTACAGAGAGGGATGGGTTTGGGACACAAGATTTAGAGGCAAACACAGAGTTGAGGCATTCAGCTTTTTCACATGCGGAGTCAGCTGTGTAGCCGTTTGAGGTAAGGGAGGGGATGGAGGGGGAACAAACACCAGAAACAGATTTGACCAGACACCACCAGGATTTGGAAGAGGGAGACAGATAAGAGAGTTCGGTCTTGAGAACGGAGAGATATTGTTTCCTGGCTCTCCTGAGGGTGGACACACACTTGTTTCGGGCTTTGTGAAAGGAAATGAGATTTCCTTCTGTTGGATTTGCTTTCCAGGAGACGAAGGCAAGTTGTTTCTGGGCAACAGCCTCACCACAAGATTCCGTGTACCATGGATGGGAGGAAGGGTTTGACAACTGAAGACGAGATGGGATAAATCTGTGCATGAGAGAGAGAGCAATTTACTTTGGAAGAATTCCCAGGATGAGTTGATGTCAGAGGTGGTAGAGATGGGAGACCAGTCCAGATGATTGATGGCTGCTTGAAGACCGTGCCAGTTGGCCTGAGTGAAATGCCAGACTCGTCGACGCTGAGGAGGCTCCCTGAGAATGGTCAGAGAGATGTCCACTTTAACAAGCACATGATCAGATGAGCCGATTGGAGCAGAAGAAGAGCAGCAGACATTTTCAGGGAAGTTAGTCATAACCAAGTCCAGAAGAGAAGATGCTCCGTTGACTGAGATCCGGGTCGGGAAATTGACAGATTGTGTCAGTCCCAGTAAGTCGCAGAAGTCCTTTGCTGAGGAGCCATGGCTGGTGAGAGAGGTACCCACACCCAGCCAACTGGCATGGTGACAATTGAAATCACCACATATGAGGAAGAGAGAGTTAGGATGAGTAGACAGAAGTTGGTCCATATTATCAGACAGCGAGATGTCGATGGAGTCATCGCTGTTTGGTGGACGGTAGAACACACATATGAACAAGAGGTGGGAGCAAAGGGGAAGCCGTAGCCAGAGGTATTCCTGGGGGTGAGGTGGAGAGAGTGCAGTGCAGGGCGAGTGAGGAAGAGAGTTTTTGATAAAGATAGCAACCCCACCTCCAGGACGAGGATCAGGTCTATCATACAGAGGTAAAGTCGGAGGGAGTAACCCGGGAGAGATACTAAGGAATCAGAGACATCATGAAGGAGGAAAGTTTCTGTTAAGCAGATCACGTCTGGTTTGACAGAAGCAACCTGTATGGAGAGATCAGTTGAGTTTGAACGAAGGCCCCGGATGTTTGAGGTCCATACCGTTAATGAAGAGGTAGGGGGAGCATCGGATACAGAACAGGGGGGATGAGGGGTAGGGTAATATGGAAGAGGTGGAAGAGGTAGGGAGAGCTGTTGAAGGTGTGTCGGAGATTTCAGAATAGCTCGGAGAAAGGGAAGGATGGGGCGGACAAAAGGTTTGATGGTGATTGCGTGAGGCACAATGAGGTGTTATTTGAGGAGGGGGAAGAGCGAGGCAGAAGGTTGGGGGAGATGGAGGTGAGAGTTGGAAGGGGGAAGAAGCGGGGAGGACGCTTTGAGGAGGGGGAGTGAGAGGGGGGAAATTGAGAAGAAATGAGGGTGGGGATATTTGAAGGGGAGGGGCGAGGTGGGAGTTTAGGAGGGAAGGGACAAGGGGAGGGATTTGAAAGGGATGGGATATGGGGGAGATTTGGAGGGGAGGAGTGAGGGGGGGGGGTCTAGGAGGGGAGGGGCGAGGGGGAGTCTTGGAGGGGAGGGGTGTGGGGGGAGTTTAGGAGAGAAGGGGCAAGGGGGGAGATTTGAATGGGATGGGTGATGGGGAGGATTAGGAGGGGAGTGGCAAGGGGAAGATTTGGAGGGGAGGGGTGATGGGGAAGATTTGGATGGGAGAGGTTATGGGGAAGATTTGGAGGGGAGGGTGAGATTGGATTTTAGAAAGTGTACGATTAATGGGAAATGAACATTTATTGCAAAATGAGTTTCTTGTGACCTTCGAGTCAAAAATACGTTTAAGGACGCTGGAGGGAGGATGGAGTGCAGGAGAGTTTAGGGAATGTAGACAAGAGGCACTGAAAGAGATGGAATTTTTTTTGGGGATGAATAGATTTGGTGAGCAAGTCAAAAGCAGCCTTTTAAAGAAGAAGAAGAAAAAGGTGTTATAATATACGACGAATACAGAACTTGAGGGGAAAGTGTCAACATTCCAAGGTTAATAACAGTGAACGTTAACAGTGAACAGTAATAACAGTAATAACTGTTATTACAGTAACAGTAATAACAGTGAACGTCGTTCGAAGAACGAACGAATAAGAACGAATAAACGAATGAGAACCAAGAATAAGAACAGAGAAGGAAATTTTTTTGTTTGTTTTTTTGTTAGTTGATTTTAAACAAGGAAGTAGGCTATGGGGTGAAAAGACTGGGAAAAGCAGAGAACGAAAGTTATTGGAGCACAAACGACGGACCGCTGAGAGGAAAACAAAGCCTCAAGGTTGGACACTGTACAAGGCCTTCCTATGACACGACACTAATTTACACGATTTTCTTGTAAAGGTATGAAAGATTTGCACCGAAAATCTTCCTCGGGACACACGATACGTAAAACACCATAAAATAAATACAGTTATAAAGAAAATACAAATGGGAACAATTACTTAACTTCGATTTCGATGGAGAGCGTGGAGAGCTGCGAATAAACGAAAACCTCGCCGGCAAGACCCAATGATCGGCGTTGAATCGATGATCGGCTTATGTTGGTGACGTTTGATAAACGATGAGCTGATAATGGTGTGTTACTGTCGAGTTGTTGTTGAATGACCGCTCTGCTTTCCTCAGTTCGAACAGTACGTGGCCTACCTGGTGACTGTTTTGGAAGAATGCTGCTGGTTTCATCAAACTGCTTGTTTATTCTGCCGATGGTTTTTCTGCCAATTACATCAGTGCCACTGAGGGTTTCCGGTCATTCTTTGACAAGTTGTCTGTGAACTTCAGCCGAATTTCCAGATACAGAATACAAGCGTACAGCATGAATTTTCTGTCTCACAATATCCTCCGTCATATTAGGATGTCTAATTCACAATGAACTGAACTAATGCAAAGACAAACGCGTGCAGCACAATGAGCGAAGGTCATGCCGACACATATCACGTGATGCACCTCACCCTGTTGCGTATCACGTGATGCCTGTGTGACTGTTAAAGTGGTCAGATCCATTTACGAGTAATCATGTTTTGTTTTGCACCAAAGAACAATAATAAACTCAGTTGTTTGTTTTTGACATTTCACGTGCCTTCGATACGGACTGGCACCCTGCTCTGCTCACCAAACTCTCCTCCTTTGGTATCCATGGAAATCTCCACGCATGGCTGGCGGACTTCCTCTCTGGTCGTAGTCAACGTGTGGCCCTGAATGGGTTTCTCTCATCTCCTCTTCCTGTTCAGGCTGGAGTTCCCCAAGGTAGTGTTCTGGGCCCTGTGCTTTTTCTGGTCTTCATCAATGATCTCTCTGACTCTCTTGAAAATCCTCTATATCTCTTTGCTGACGACTCTACTCTCTGTCGCTCCATTCCTCATCCCTCAGATCGGCAGTCTGCAGCCTCCTCACTCTCTGCAGACCTGGACAAAATCACAGACTGGGCAAACAAATGGAACATGTCTTTCAATCCTGATAAATCTCACACTCTTACGATGTCTCTCCAAAAAGACCGACTGGAAAACCCTCCCATCCACTTTCTGAATAATCCTCTCCAAGAAGTTCTGTCACTCAAGCTTTTGGGTCTCACTATTTGCCATGATCTTTCCTGGGAAAACCACATTTCAAATCTGGCCTCCAAAGCCAGTCGCCGACTGGGTATCCTCCGTCGTGCGAAGTCCTTCCTTGGCACACCTGAGCTCCTCACCACATACAAGGCTTTAATCCGCAGCTCTATGGAGTACTGCTCTCCCCTCTGGTCTGGTGCTCCTGCCTCACACCTAGCTCATCTTCACGCTGTTGAAACCAAAGCGTTCAGAATCATTGGAATCTCCGGTGATGAAGCTAACTCCAAGGGCCTTTCACTCACTCACCGCAGGCAGGTTGGTGGTCTTTCCGTCTTCTACCGACTCCTCTCTGGCCTTGCCCCCCCAGCTCTCTCTGGGCTCTGTCCCCCAAATATTCCTACAGGTCGCACAAGATCTGCCTGCAACCCTCTTATGGTTAAACTGCCAAAATCAAGACTTTCTGTTCACCTTCACTCCTTCATTCCTCTTTTCTCCCGCCTCTGGAACAAACTCCCTCACTCTCTTCAATCCCACTCCACCCTCCAGGTCTTTAAAACAGCTGTTCACCACCATCTCTTATCCTCCCCCATCCAAAACCTTGATCTTTTCTACCCCCGCTAATTTCGGTCCCTTTGTGTTTTATACCTCTCCGCCCCCCCCCCCCCCCTTCCCACGCCTCCTGCCCCCAAGCCCTTTCCCTCCCACACTTCTCTCTGCTCTCAAATGTTGTGGTTGTGTGCTTCCCCTTCTCTCCCCATATTGTCTTCCGCTCCCTCTTTTTGTATATTTCGTTTGTGTGGTTGATTTGTTTGTGAAATAAATGTTAGCTCTTTCACGAGCCTCGATTCAGTATACAAAAAAAAAAAAAAAAAAAAAAATTCTTCAAAATGTGCCCAGGGCTTCTGGACAACCAGATATACATATATATATATATATATATATATATATATATATATATATATATATATATATATATATATATACAGACTTGGCATTTAATATGGAATATTTTTTTTGTGGGGGTGAACTTACTTTTCAAGATGTCTTAGAACCAAAAGTTCATTGGAATTATGTTGAAATTATTCTCGATTTTGTTATTGTTACCTTTAAAAGAAACAAAAACCACATTTGACATTTCGAAACAAATAAATTGATCCTTGAAAGTGATGTAAACTGATATCGAAGTCAATTCACGGACAGTACTGTGTTAAACTTCTGTGCGTTTTCCAGAAGTAGCTCTTTATTTTGCACATTAGCAAAAAAAAATTTCAACAAAAACAAAAGTTAAATTACGACTGGGATTACGGGCAATAAAATTACAGTTCAGTACTTCGTGTAACCCCCACGAGTATTCAGGAGAGCACGTACACGTTGAGGCATGCTGTTCACGAGATTTGCCAAGGTTTGGACAGGAATCGCTTGCCATGCAATGACAATAGCCTGTAGCCTGCTGCAATTCATGCACAGAGGTCGGCTGCTGGTCCAAGTGGTCGTTTTGATGCGTTAATTCTGTGCACAAGTTCTCTATCGGATTCATATCCGGGGACATGGCAGGCCACTCCATATGCTCTACACCACGGTCAGCAAGAAAGTGTTGGATCATGCGAGCACGATGAGGCCGTGCATTGTCATCTTGGAAGACAAAGTTTCCTCGAAAGGCTGCACGAGCAAATGGAAGCAATGTTTCTTCCAGAATGACCCTGTACTTGAACTGGTTCAGGTTTCCATTCAGAACAACCAGGTCAGTTTTGCCCCCTGCATGAAAAGCAGCCCAAACGGTCACCCCGCCACCTCCAGCTTGGATTCTTGGCACTATACAATCTTTGTTGTAGGCTTCATGCACTTGTCTGCGCACTCGGATGCGGACATCTTGACGATAGACCAGAAATCTAGACTCGTCACTGAAGATCACGTGATTCCAGTGTCCTGGCTGCCATTGACAGTGCTCTCTGGCCCACTGCAATCGGCGCTGGTGGTGTTGTCTGGTCAGACGTGGCTTTCTCAGGGGATGCCTGGCACGATAGCCTGCTTGAACCAGTCATTGGTTGACTAGCCTTCTGGATACAGGCACATTTGTCAGTTGCTGCCACTCAGCCCTAAGCCGATTAGCTGACTTGGTACGGCCATTGCGGACTAACCAGTGCAGCTGGCGATCATCCCTCCTTGTGGTTCTGCGGGGACGTCCTGGCCTCGGTATTGGAGTAGGGACACCCCTCTGAGCATTTCGTTTCAGGATTTTTGACACCTGACCTTGAGTGATGCCATACTGCCGAGCAATAGCACGCTGTTTCATGCCGTAATTTCGTAAAGCCACCACTCCATGACAAACAGCATTGTCGAGTTGATGGACCATCTCCAGAGGAAGCGGCAATAACTTTTGGAGGCGTGCAGCATTTGTTTTCCACTAATACAGAACGCAACAACCCTTGTATACCCGACTGTGAAGCCAATCATCAAATGCACCTGTCCGTACATTTTGCCACGCCACCTGTGATATAATCCTGTTGTTGACTTCTTGCTGCGACAGACAATCAGTGACATGGTTCTTTAAACAAATAAATCACCAAAGTGTAAAAGAAACTCACCAGATTGATATACTGAGTTAAGAAAGTAAACCCACGTCAAGAAAAAAAATATATTCCATATTAAATGCCAAGTCTGTATATATATATATATATATATATATATATATATATATATATATATATATATATATATATATATATATATATATATATATATATATATATATATTGTTGCGGTTTTAGAACCCACACTCTTGTAAATATCCCATTATTAAAAGGTTAAAGGTAGCACCCCTAGTTAGGCCACAAGCAACACGTAGGCTACCTTAGAAATTTCAGTTATCTCATTAGTATGTGTTTTAGATAAGGCCGTGTTTCCAATAGTTGAATCTGCGTTGCGTCAATCAAATAAGAAGTAGGCCCATTTCATTCTGTTCATTTTACAACCTCCCTCTCCAAGTGACGCCATTACGCGCCCCTACAGTCGGTGCCTATGTCTCTCTCAATTTGTTACGCGCCTTTGTTAGCAGCGTTCGCTGCCTTGAGCTGAAGCTCGCTCAAACGCCGCCATAAGACATGCGGTGAGGCCCGAGAATGGGGGCGGAACGGCAAGAAGAAGGTGTGGCCATGTCATCCAGTCATCAAAGGCGTGGCCGGTAAGCCCTCACCAGCCAACCAGGGCTGAAGGAACATCGCTGGCAGGCATGGCAGTTTGGCTCGCGGAGCGTTTCGCTGGTCGCGTTATATAAGCGCAAATGCAAAGCCCTTTCGGAGGACTCTCGCGAAGCACTCGAGTGGAAGGTTGGCATAACAAAGGACTCGGACTCGGACTTGGGTGGGAGAGCGCTGGTTGTACGGAACTGGTTGGAGGCGTGCGTGTTGTAAACTCTTTGATGAGAGAGCGCTGGTTGTAAGAGACTTGTTGAAGAAGGGCGCGCTTGTATTAGAGAACATTGGAGAGGGTGCGTTTGGCACGAGCGTGCATTTATTACGTATGCCACAGCACACCAGCTTCCCCCCCGCTATATGAACTGTCCGGTTGCGTTCAACCATACGCGGAGCTGCCTGCCGGGTTTCGCCCCTGGTCCGGAGTGGACTGGAGCCTGGACCCCATCGCTGGACCCTCTACCTGTTCCACAATCCAGCTACAATCCCTGTGTGAGTGTGTACGTTTGTCTGGGGTACTAGAATAAGACTGTTTTAAGACTGCCCTGTGTGCTGCTTCTTCCTATCCCTATCCTGTACATTCTTTTGTTTCCTCTTCTTTCTGTACATTTGTTAATAAACCCATCTTTGTTCTTCCTACCTTCTGGTTTCCTCTCCATCCGATCGCATCCGTCCTTTCTATCATTGGGTAAACGTGGCACGATTGAAATCGCTCGGGAATCGGGTCTAGTCACATGGTTAACGGCCCGAGTCACGGCTCGATATCTGCTCGGCGCTTCCACCAATAGCCGTGGTTCGGGCGGGAGTTATTTCCCTGCTTTACGGTCGGGTTAGTAATTAGCTATTTGGGACTAAATTGACCAATCACCCTACCTAATACTGACCGGAAGGAGCGTATAACCCCCAGGACTCGGGTCGGCCAGATATCAAGATAAGGGGATTAACCCCCCTTGATAAGGGGAGCGCCGACGACCGAGATCCGTAACAATATATATACGTATATATATATATATATATATATATATATATATATATATATATATATATATATATATATATATATATATATATATATTGTTGCGGATATGGGATTTGGCCTCTATCCATATCCGCTTGTAAATATTCCCCTATTTCCCCAATACTCCCCAACTATCCCCAATCCCCCATTCCCTAGTCCCATTGCCTGTAAATAACACTCTGTAGAACCGACCTTCCCCGTTTTCCCCCATTAAATGTCGTGCCCAGGTCCACCGCATCTCACGTAGACAACTTTCGGACATCTTGCTAGTTATTCTTAGTCTATGTCAGTTAAGGACTCGTTTCCATTAATTCTGACTCTTCGTTGCACCAGAATGTGATTATATGGCACCAGTAGTGAGTTTAGGACCTTCCCCTACCTCCTCCCATCTTCCCCATGAAACTACAACAACTACAACAACAACAACAACTACAACTACAACTACAACAACAGAGGAGATTGGGGGCGGCGCGGCGCGGGGAGTGTGCGTCCTCACACCGGCGTGGTTAGCCGCCATTGCCCATGCGCTCCACGGGGTTACCACAAAGGGGCCGGCTGTCAGCTCCTCGTCAGGGGCGGAGCCGGTAACCCCCCCGCACCCAATAAGAAGGGCGGACCGATTCCATCTGGGGCGGAGCTAACGAGCCGAGGGCGTGTCACTCCCCGCCGGATATACGCAGCCACTTACCGGACGTGACGTCAGATGCGCCCCCAGCTTGAGAAGACAAGTCACCACCTCCAAGCACTGAGTGAGACCTCCCGCATCTTTGGACTGGACCGGGTCGATTTTGCCCCTGAGCCAAGGTGCACCTTGAGCCATCGAAGACCTGCCCCTCCTTGCCATCAATCCCCGTGTGAGTCAGTTTTGTCCCGTTTATCTGTCGTCTGTCGGGGCTAATATAAGAGTGTGTCTAAGTGCCTGCCTTTCTATGCTGTCCCTCTTGTCGTTGTAATCTGACCTTCCGCCCTAATATAACCTCCTCCGGAGGTCTTGAGAACCGTATCCCTGGTGTCGTGTCATTTTAATCCCAGCCGTTGTGTCCTTTTCCTTCATTGATTTAGCGTAGCGTGACTCGGCAACGTTCGAGTATAATCGGGTAACTTGTGCGGACACGGCGGCCATTCCGCTCGGCCCACCATAACATCAAAGTCGTGTCTGTAACAATTGGTGTCAGGAGTGTCGGATTCGGACCTGGGACTAAATTCATTTAGCCCAAATTTTGGAACACCAAGTGTACCATTAGGGTAACATTTTGGTGTTGGGAAGTAAAATTCGATCCGGAGCGCGTTTTACGCGCTCGAAATTATAACAGCGAAATTTGATTTGTTTTACGGAAATAAAAACCCGAATTTTGAAAGTCGCGCTATGGCGGATCAAGACAGCTGGGGTCCGGTAGAGGAGAGTGAGGCAGGGTCGGTCCAGGACCAAATTGAGGGATGCGAGGAGAGCGAAGCAGCGAGGGTAGCAGACGCACAAAATAGCGTCGTTGCGCCCGACATTGCGGGTGCGCAAAATGGCGCCTCGCTGGTCGCGGCGCCCGCGACCGTGGCAGCGCCCCTGGTGGATTCGAACCTTTTCCTCCTGCAAATGAGGGCCTTTATGGAACAAATGGGAGACCAAATTGGAGGTTTGAAAAACCGGATGGATGCTCAGGGTGAGCGATTGGAAGGCAAATTGAGGGACATGAGGGACGAAGCGAGGGGTACCGGTGAGGGGTTAGACAATAATTTTAAGGGATTAGACGGGAAATTTGGGAAATTAGACAATAGATTAGGGGAAATACAGGAGGGGTTAATGGGGGTAGAAAACAGAATGGCCGCTCAAGAGAATCAAATGGAAGGGATGCAAAAAGGGTTAGAGGGGTTAGAAAACACCATGGAAGGCAAATTGAGGGACATGAGGGACCAAGCGGAAAGGGAAGTTAAACAAATGGGGCAGCAGATAGAAGGGGTCAGAATGGGGGTAGAAACCAAACTGGATGCTCACAGGGAGGAAATGGAGCAGGTGAGGGTGGCATCTGGGCAGGAGATGCAAGTGATGGGAGAGGAGATCAGAAGAGGAGTGAGTGAGGAGGTCGGAGGAGTGCGCGAGGAGGTGAGGCACTGTAAGGAGCACATGGAGAAGGAGGTGAGAAAGGGGACTATAAAATTGCAAGGGGGCATAGAGGACCTGACGCAGGAGGTGGAGCAGCTGACGGAGGGACAAAAAGGACTAACGGAGCAGGTACAAAGGAACACTGCGGTAATAGGAGGGTTAAAAGCGACACAAAATGACCTAAAAAACGACTTGGTAGCGACGAAGAGGGAATGTCAGATGGTACGTGAGGGATTGACAACGAGGCTGGACGAGGTGATAGAGGTAATGGAGACGAAGGACCGGCAGGTGAGGACGCACATGGAAACGGTCAAGGTAGCCTTAGAGGATGAGCTTGAGGAGACGTACCGGGGAATAAAAGAGGTGCAGCAGAAATTAGAAGAAGTGGAAGAAGGGGTGAGCGAAATTAAGAAGCGATGGAGAGGGGATAAGAAAGAGATAAAAGAGGAGATAAAAGAATTGGTCCAAAGTCTGTGTTTGGATCGTAAAGATGTGCTCATTAACCGGATGAGGGATTCGCAGGTGATGGAGGAGAAGCGAAGAGGAAGAGGACCCGGTGTAAGTGGTGACCAATATGGTCGTGCGTATGATGCGCCAGGGGATTTAAGAAGCTTGGGGGTCGAGATGGACCCGGGTGTTCGTGAGAGGCCGTTGGTGAAGTGTGCGACAGGTCTGGTGTGCGAAAAAGGAGGTGTGCGAGAAAGTCCGACTCTGGGGTGTGTGAGGAAAAAGTGCGTGCCAAGGAGTGAGGGTGCTGGCGAGAATGAGTCGGTTGTAGCGCGTGTGCGAGGGAGCACATGGAAGCGCGGTGTGGTGAGTGTTACGGAGGAAGTAACGAAAAAGTGTGCGCGAGAGAGGTGTGTAACGGACAGGTGCATGGGGAAAGAGTGTGCTGTCAAAAGTAAGGAAGAGTGTACACCTGTGGTGAGTGTTACAGAGGGTGTAACGGGAGAGTGTGCGCGAGAGAGGTGTGTGACGGACAGGTGCATGGGGAAAGAGTGCGCTGTCGAGAGTAAGGGTGAGTGCGTTGTCAAGAGTGGAGGTGAGAGTAGTGAGAGTGACAAGGAGAGTGAGTTGGTTGTGACAGGTGAGCGAGGATGTACACCTGGGATGGAAGGATGCACACCTGGAATGGTAGAGCGTGAGTGGGAATGCACGCTGGAGTTGGTGGTGAGGCACGTGGTTGGGTGTGCGAATGAGAGCACACCTGTGATTGTCACAGAGGAGGTGACCGAGGAGGGGGCGCGAAGAGGTGTGTTGGTGAGGTGTGCGACCAACGAATGTGTGCCAAAGTGTTCGGTGGTCAGGTGTGTGACCAAGGCTGTGAGTGGAATGAGAGTACCTGGGTGTGTAAGGAAAGGTACGAGGAGCATGGAGACGGCTGGATGTAGGAGCACGAAAGGGGTAGCGTATGCGTGTAAGAACCCAGGTGAAGCATCGACGGTAACCAGGTTAGAGGTTAGGTCGACTTTTAGCCGAAGCGGGCCCTCGGTGCGTGCTGGGCCTCGCTTTGAACGGCCGCGTCCGTGCTCCACTAGGCGGAGCGGGCGACTGGATAGGAAGGGTCGTCATGGCGACCACTTTTTGTTGAGGCATTCCGGCAGGTCGAGATCGAGCCATGGGATGGCTCCACGCCGAGGGGGTGCGTGGGATCTCGGCCCGGGTAAGCCCCCGTCTCTGCACCGAGTGCCGGACGCATCCAGCCGCTGGCACAGAACAACCCGCATTCATGGCTTGGCTTTACGAAGCCGGGCTTTGGACAGGAATTGGCGCACCGAGAGGCATTAGTGAGTAGACTGGGTGATGAGGTTAGTGTTTTGGACCCAAAATTAGAGAAAAACAAAATTTGATGATTGGCAAAGGATTGGCAGTAGTGATTGGCAGATGATGAGTAGGATTGGCAAATTTTTGATTTGTTGAAATTTGATGTGCAAAATTGGTAGTGAGCGATGGGCCCGGTGGGTAAGGCTGGCATCCCTGCCGCCCTTCCCATGTGGGGCAAAGGAGCAATAGATTATGGGGTGTATGGCAGTGAAAACTAGCCCGGGTGGGTTAGGTTATATTGGTAGGGATCTAGCGAAGATGACATTAGGTGACGTTAAGGTTAGTTAGTGACTGATACCTGTAGTGGGGACGCAGGTAGATTAGTATGGATGATAATGATGAGGGAGCGCAATAGTTTAAAGGGACGACTGGGAAGCGCAAGTTTCAGAAGGGAGTAGTTAGCTGAGATGATGCCGTGTGTGTGAGAATTGAACAGGTGTGATTGCACAGGTGTGCAACTGGACAGGTGTGTGGAGCAGTGTATGAGTAGTGAGTGTGTGGATCAGCGCGAATGCGCTTGGGGAGAGAAGGGTGCAGGTGGCACCAGGTGTGAGAGCACAGGTGTGCAAGTACAGGTGTGTGGAGAGAGTTGGAGTAAGTGGTACGGAGTGGTGTGCATGGTGCGAAGGTGTGGATGGGGGAATAGTGGACCCCTTTCACGAGTACCCGGGGCGGGTAGTGTAAGTGTTAGGTAGAGGGTATAGGTAAATTGTGGTTGGATATTGGCATTTGTGGTGCGGTTGCAGAATGGTGTTGTGGATGGGTGCATTAGTGTTGTGGAAATGGCTGGGCGTGTAGCCTGTTAGTGTGTGTAGTTGGTTGGGCACTCCACCACTGTGAGGATGTCGGCCAGGTGAGGCCGCAGGTGGGCTCTGGGAGCCGGTAGTTGTGAGTGGGTGCCTGAGGATCCCGGGTGTGGATCGGGCAGCCCAGTGGCAGAGAGGGCACCGAGTGGGGAGAGCGCCAAAGGGCCTTCCCCAGGTAGTTAGGTTAGGGTAAGGAGCAGGTAAGCTCGGGGGCAACTGCAGTGGTGGAGGTGTGCAGGTGGGTAGACCCGCTGGGAGAGGTACACGCCACAGTCCAGAAATTGTGCGAGGGCACCGTGAGATGAATCGGGGGAGTGAGACCCCAAATTGAAGAGCACCACAGTTTGGCCAATGGGAATTGGTTTTTAGAACCCATAGTGTAAGAGGGCCAATGGTTTGGCAGGAGAAAGACCCCGGGTAGTGTAAAGTTGTTAAAGTCATTTAGGAAATAGTTAGGATTGATGAACCTGTCGCACCATACGCAGCCACTTACCTGTGGTGATGATGATGACTCCACACCTGTGTTTTCTTTGTTCTGTGTGCAGGAACTGAGAATTGCTGTGTGGATTGGTGAGACGCATCACGACGTGGATGAGACATTGGGGTGATTCCATCTCTCCCTCCTTAGGAGGGACTGATGATGAATTGGTAATGGCAAATTTTGATGTTCAGTTGGAGATGGCAAATTTTGATGAGAGTTGAAAATGGCAAATTTGATTGGTTAGGAGGGAGAGAAGACGAATTTGGTATATGGGAGGAACGGGGAAGACAGTAGGGATGTTTGTTGATTGGTAAAGTAGATGTTTATGGGTAGTGTTGTGTTTTGTGGATGCAGTAAGGGGTAAGGGAGGGGCCATGTAGGTTACCTGGTGGGGGGGGGGGGGGGCATACGGTAAGAACGTACCTGTCTCACCTGGTTCCCATGTGTCCCCAGTGTGCATTACCTTGCATTGCGTGCACTTTTGCGCCCTTACCACCTTACTCACTTGTCTTCTTCTTTTGTCTCCCACCTCCGAGGATCTGGCTTTGGGGCAGAGAGAGAGGAGAGAGAGGTGCTGGCTCCGCAGTTGTGGGCCTGCACTTTCGCTGCTTGCTGCCTGGATCGATACACCATATGGACCGCAATTTTGGTGGCCACCCACAATGGACCGCAGTTCTGTTGCGGCCAAGCACCACCCATTGATGGACCTCTGGGTCAACGTGGCACCTATGCCAAACAGGTGAACCACTAATAGTTGGCCCCCTTGACGGCCACAATAAAGAAATGGACGCGGTTGGCGCCTTTCTTTATTTCTAGGGAAGCAAGAAGGCCAAGTGCACCACACGAAGAGCAAGAGACACCTGCAGGGTTAGGGGTTGTTGAATTTATTTTTATTCATTGACCAATGATGACTGCACCGGATGGTGCTGACTGTGTGATGGGGTGGTGCTTGTGGTGCTGGGAAGGGGTGCTCTGCACATTATTAAAGGCCGTAAGGCCACAGAGCACTCGTGGGTTGGTGTATCGATGCTGGCATGCGTGCTCTCTCTATGCATAACATCTGCATGTGTTCCTCCAAAAACAGGTCCTGGATCGTAGTGTAAATATCAGCGTAGTCTTGTGTAAATAATGCTCCCTACCGGCTGTATGTTTAGTTTGCGAATTCTTTCCGCAATTCGGTTATCCTGTGGGTGTGTTTCTGTGAGGAGAAGGGTGCAACGTCGCAGGGGGACATATTTACTCATTTGTGAATATCTGTAAAACTGTTGCACTCAGGGTAGAGTTAATAGTAGAGGGAACTACATCTGAGTGCCACACTAAAATAGGTAAACATTTATCGGGTCGGGACGCCCCGAGGGTAGAGAAGGGTGCAATGTTGCGGATATGGGATTTGGCCTCTATCCATATCCGCTTGTAAATATTCCCCTATTTCCCCAATACTCCCCAACTATCCCCAATCCCCCATTCCCTAGTCCCATTGCCTGTAAATAACACTCTGTAGAACCGACCTTCCCCGTTTCCCCCCATTAAATGTCGTGCCCAGGTCCACCGCATCTCACGTAGACAACTTTCGGACATCTTGCTAGTTATTCTTAGTCTATGTCAGTTAAGGACTCGTTTCCATTAATTCTGACTCTTCGTTGCACCAGAATGTGATTATATGGCACCAGTAGTGAGTTTAGGACCTTCCCCTACCTCCTCCCATCTTCCCCATGAAACTACAACAACTACAACAACAACAACAACTACAACTACAACTACAACAACAGAGGAGATTGGGGGCGGCGCGGCGCGGGGAGTGTGCGTCCTCACACCGGCATGGTTAGCCGCCATTGCCCATGCGCTCCACGGGGCTACCACGAAGGGGCCGGCTGTCAGCTCCTCGTCAGGGGCGGAGCCGGTAACCCCCCCGCACCCAATAAGAAGGGCGGACCGATTCCATCTGGGGCGGAGCTAACGAGCCGAGGGCGTGTCACTCCCCGCCGGATATACGCAGCCACTTACCGGACGTGACGTCAGATGCGCCCCCAGCTTGAGAAGACAAGTCACCACCTCCAAGCGCTGAGTGAGACCTCCCGCATCTTTGGACTGGACCGGGTCGATTTTGCCCCTGAGCCAAGGTGCACCTTGAGCCATCGAAGACCTGCCCCTCCTTGCCATCAATCCCCGTGTGAGTCAGTTTTGTCCCGTTTATCTGTCGTCTGTCGGGGCTAATATAAGAGTGTGTCTAAGTGCCTGCCTTTCTATGCTGTCCCTCTTGTCGTTGTAATCTGACCTTCCGCCCTAATATAACCTCCTCCGGAGGTCTTGAGAACCGTATCCCTGGTGTCGTGTCATTTTAATCCCAGCCGTTGTGTCCTTTTCCTTCATTGATTTAGCGTAGCGCGACTCGGCAACGTTCGAGTATAATCGGGTAACTTGTGTGGACACGGCGGCCATTCCGCTCGGCCCACCATAACATCAAAGTCGTGTCTGTAACAATATATATATATATATATATATATATATATATATATATATATATATATATATTGTTGCGGATATGGGATTTGCATCCATCCATATCCGCTTGTAAATATTCCCCTATTTCCTCAATACTTCCCAACTATCCCCAATCCCCCATTCCCTAGTCCCATTTTCTGTAAACAACACTCTGTAGACCCGACCTCCCCCTATTTCCCCCATTAAATGTTGCATCCAGGTCCACCGCATCTCACGTAGACAACTATAGGACATCTTGCTAGTTATTCTTAGTCTATGTCAGTTAAGGACTCGTTTCCATTAATTCTGACCCTTCGTTGCACCAGAATGTGATTGTATGGCACCGTTAGGAAGTTTAGGACCTCCCAATACCTCCCCGCAGCTCTTCCTCACGGTTCAGCAACAACAACAACAACAACAACAGCACGGCGGCGGCGTGCACAGGGAGGGCGCGTCCTCACTCCGGCTTGGTTGGTAGGGGGTGTTGGGAGGGCATGAGGCCTTCCCAGCGAGCCGCCATCGAACATGTGCTCGACGGGGTTACCACATAGGGGCTCCCTGTCAGCTCCTCGTCAAGGGCGGAGCCCGGTAACCCCCGCACCCAATGGGAGCGGCGGACCGGTCCCATCTGGGGCGGAGCCAACCAGCCGAGGGCGTGTCACTCCCCGCTGAGCATGCGCAGGAAGAGGGAGGGTGACGTCAGATGCGCGCTGAGCTTGGAGAAAGAAAGACGCCACCTCCGAGCGCTGTGAGGCCTCCCTGCATCTCTTGGACCGTGCTTGATCCTGTCCCCGAGCCAAGGTGCACCTTGTGCTATCGAACTACCTGTCCTTCCCTGCCATCAATCCCTGTGTAAGTCAGCCTTGTTCCGTTTGTCTGTGGTCTGTCTGGGATAAGATAAGACTGTAACTAAGTGCCTATCTCTTCTGTGTCTTTTACCTCACTCTACCTTGTAATCTACCCCTTATCTCCACCACTAATTATACCCTCCTCCGGAGGTCTTGAGAACTGTACCCCTTGCGTCGTTTCATTTATCCCAGTCGTTGTGTCCTTTCCATCATTGATTTAGCATAGCGTGATTTGGTCAACGTTTGGGTGGAATCGGGGTCTAGTTGGGGAATAACTGTTAGGTCGCGGTAATACACCACCGCTCGGTCGAAATAACATCTAACCGCGATCCGTAACAATTGGTGTCGAGGAGTGAGATTCGAGGCCCGAACCAAATTTTTTAAAAAACATCTAGGAAAAAATTTGGTCAAAATTATAAAGACACCGAAATTTGATTTTGTTTTACATAAAAAAAAAAAAAAAACCCGAATTTGGAAGTCGCGCTATGGCAGATCAAGACGGCTGGGTTCCGGTAGAGGAGAGTGAGGCAGGGTCGATCCAGGACCAAATTGAGGGACATGAGGAGAGCGAAGCAGTGAGGGCGGCAGGTTCGCAAGATGGCGCTCTCGCGCACGAGGTTGCGGGCGCGCAAAATGGCGCCTCGCACATGGCTACGGCGGCCACACCCGCTGCACAAGTGGGAGGGATGGCCCAAATGCAGGCCCTCATGGAGCAATTTATGGAACAAATGCAGGCGTCCCTCAACCTGCAGAAGGACGAGATGAGGGCTAATAGTCAGCAATTGGGGAATCGGATGGATGCTCAGAGTGAGCAAATGAGGGTTGATAGTGAGCAAATGAGGGCTGATAGTGAGCGATTGGGGGGCAGAATGGGGGGCAAAATGGGAGAAATGGGGGAACGGTTAGAACAAAGGATGGGGGCCCAGATCGGAGGGTTAGGGAGTAGAATAGAGGGATTAGACAATAGATTAGGGGAAATACAGGAGGGGTTAACGGGGGTAGAAAACAGAATGGCCGCTCAAGAGAATCAAATGGAAGGGATGAAAAAGGGGTTAGAGGGGTTAGAAAACAGTATGGAAGGCAAATTGAGGGACATGAGGGACCAAGCGGAAAGGGAAGTTAAACAAATGGGGCAGCAGATAGAGGGGGTCAGAATGGGGGTAGAAACTAAATTGGATGCTCACAGGGAGGAAATGGAGCAGATGAGGGTGGCATCTGGGCAGGAGATGCAAGTGATGGGAGAGGAGATCAGAAGAGGTGTGAGTGAGGTGGTCGGGGGAGTGCGCGAGGAGGTGAGGCACTGTAAGGAGCGCATGGAGAAGGAGGTGAGAAAGGGGACTGTAAAATTGCAAGGTGGTATAGAGGAGTTGACGCTGGGAGTAGAACAACTGACAGTGGGACAAAAGGAGTTGGGGGACCAGGTAAAGAAGAACACAGCGGTAATAGAGGGTTTAAAATCGACACAGAAGGAGATGAAAAAGGACGTAGGGGTAATTAAAAAAGAGTGTCAGACGGTACATGAGGACCTGATGAGGAAAATGAACAAGGTGGTAGAGGTGATGGAGGTTAAAGAGCGGGAGGTGCGGGAGCACATAGAAAAAAATAAGGTGGAGTTAGAGGAAGAACTTAAGGGGGCGCACGAGGAGATGAAGGAGGTGAAGCAGAAATTAGAAGAAGTGGAAGAAGGGGTGAGCGAAATTAAGAAGCGACGGAGAGAGGATAAGAAAGAGATAAAGGAGGAAGTAAAAGAATTGGTCCAAAGTCTGTGTTCGGATCGTGATGATGTGCTCATTAACCGGATGAGGGATTCGCAGGTGATGGAGGAGAAGCGAAGAGAAAGAGGACCCAGTGTAAGTGGTGACCAATATGGTCGTGCGTATGATGCGCCAGGTGATTTAATAAGCTTGGGGGTCGAGATGGACCCGGATGTTCGTGAGAGGCCAAGAGTGAGGTGTATGGCTGGTCCGGAGGGTATGGAACGAGGATGCGAGCGAGAGGGTCCGGTGATGGGAGAGGTGCGAGGTGTGAGTGAGCAAGGTTGTGGTGGTATGGAATGGGTAGCGGGTTGCGGAAGTGTGACCCATGCATCGACACCAACAGGGGTAGTTTTTAGAGGGACAGGGGAGGCACGGGAGCCCCTTGGGGGTAATGTACTGTGGGGGCCTGGCCGGTTCGGCCCCGCGCTGACCCCGCAAGGGGCGACGCATGGGGTCCGGCAGGCGGGCAACGACTCACATACGAGGTGGTCCCACAAGGTCCCACTCGCGCCGTATGACAGTGGGTAAGGGTGGCATCCCTGCCACCCTTCCCATGATTGGGGGCAAATGCGCTATAGCTTATGGGGTTTATGGCAGTGAAAACTAGCCCGGGTGGGTTAGGATATTGTGTGTAGGGATCTAGCGAAGATGACATTAGGTAACGTTAAGATTAGTTAGTGACAATGACACCTGTAGTGGGGACGCAGGTAGATTAGAGTGGATGATAATGACGAGGGAGCGCAATAGTTTAAAGGGACGACTGGGAAGCGCAAGTTTCAGAGGGGAGTAGTTAGATGAGATGATGCTGTGTGAGAACTGAACAGGTGTATGGAGCAGTGTATGAGTAGTGAGTGTTGTGGATCAGCTCGAATGCGCTTGGGGGAGAGAAGGGTGCAGGCGGCACCAAGTATGAGAGCACAGGTGTGCAAGCACAGGTGTGTGGAATAAATGGAGCGGAGAATGAGTGGTGTGGAGAGAGTTGGAGTAAGTGGTACGGAGTGGTGTGCATGGTGCGAAGGTGTGGATGGGGGAAGAGTGGACCCCTTTTCACGAGTACCCGGGGAGGGTAGTTTAAAGAATAGTTAGAAGGTATAGGTAAATTGTGGTTGGATATTGGCATTTGTGGTGCGGATGCAGAATGGTATTGTGGATGGGTGCATTGGTGTGGTGAAATTGGCTGGTCGTGTGGCCTGTTAGTATGAGTGTGAATGGTTGGGCACTCCGCCACTGTTAGATGTCGGCCAGGTGAGGCCGCAGGTGGGCTCTGGGAGCCGTTAGTGTCAGTGGGTGCCTGAGGATCCCGGGTGTGGATCGGGCAGCCCGTGCCAGAGAGGGCACTGAGGGGGTGAGAGTGCGAGAGGGCCTTCCCCAGTTAGTTAGGTTAGGGTGAGGAGCAGGTGAGCTCGGTAGGCAACAACAGTGGTGGAGGTGTGCAGGTGGGCGGACCAGCTGGGAGCGTCACACGACCCAGCCACCGAAATTGTGCGGGGGCACCGAGTGATGAATCGGGGGAGTGAGACCCCAACTTGAGAAGCACCACAGTTTGGTCAATGGGAATTGGTTTTTAGAACCCATAGTGTAAGTTGGCCAATGGATTGGCAGGGAAAGACCCCGGGTAATGTAAAGTTGTTAAAGTCATTTAGGAAATAGTTAGGATTGATGAACCTGTCGCACCATACGCAGCCACTTACCTGAGGTGGTGATGATGACTCCACACCTGTGTTCCTTTGTTCTGTGCTGCAGGAAAGGAGAATTGCTGTGTGGATTTGTGAGACGCATCACGACGTGGATGAGACATTGGGGTGATTCCATCTCTCCCTCCTTAGGAGGGACTGATGATGAATTGGTGATGGCAAATTTTGATGTTGAGTTGGAAATGGCAAATTTGATTGGTTAGGAGGGAGAGAAGACGAATTTGGTTTATGGGAGGAACGGGGAAGACAGTAGGGACGTTTGTTGATGTGTAAAGTAGATGTTTATGGGTAGTGTTGTGTTTTGTGGATACAGTAAGGGGTAAGGGAGGGGCAATGTAGGTTACCTGGTGGGGGGGGGGTGGGGGGGGCGTACGGTAGGAACGTACCTGTCTCACCTGGTTCCCATGTGCCCCCAGTGTGCATTACCTTGAATTGCGTGCACTTTTGCGCCCTTACCACCTTACTCACTTGTCTTCTTTTGTCTCCCACCTCCGAGGATCTGGCTTTGGGGCAGAGAGAGAGGAGAGAGAGGTGCTGGCTCCGCAGTTGTGGGCCTGTACTTCCGCTGCTTGCTGCCTGGATCGATACAACATATGGACCGCAATTTTTGTGGCCGCCCACAATGGACCGCAGTTCTTTTGCGGTCAAGCACCACCCGTGGATGGACCTCTGGGTCAACGTGGCACCTATGCCATACAGGTGAACCACTTTTAGTTGGCCCCCTGACGGCCACAATTCAGAAATGGACGCGGTTGGCGCCTTTCTTTATTTCTAAAGAAGCCAGAAGGCCAAGTGCACTCCATGAAGGCAAGACCAGCGGCAGAACATCGGCCGGCTGCGACACCACCGGTGACTATGAACACTTTATTGGTGCACCGGGTGGTGCTGACTGTGCGTAATGGGGTGGTGCTTTTGGTGCTTGGATGGGGTGCTCTGCACAGTATTAAAGGCCGTAGGGCCACAGGGCACTCATGGGTTGGTGTATCGATGCTGGCATGCGTGCTCTCTCTCTCTATGCATAACATCTGCATGTGTTCCTCAAAGAACAGGTCCTGGATCGTAATGTAAATATCAGTCTTGTATAAATGATGCTCCCTACCGGCTGTATGTTTAGTTTGAGGATGCTTTCCGCGATTCGGTTATCCTGTGGGTGTGTTTCTGTTAGGAGAAGGGTGCAACGTCGCAGGGGGACATATTTACTCATTTGTGAACATCTGTAAAACTGTCGCACTCAGGGTTGAGTTAATAGTAGAGGGAACTACATCTGAGTGCCACACTAACGTAGGTAAAAATTTATCGGGTCGGGAGCCCCGAGGTAGAGAAGGGTGCAATGTTGCGGATATGGGATTTGCATCCATCCATATCCGCTTGTAAATATTCCGCTATTTCCTCAATACTTCCCAACTATCCCCAATCCCCCATTCCCTAGTCCCATTTTCTGTAAACAACACTCTGTAGACCCGACCTCCCCCTATTTCCCCCATTAAATGTCGCATCCAGGTCCACCGCATCTCACGTAGACAACTATAGGACATCTTGCTAGTTATTCTTAGTCTATGTCAGTTAAGGACTCGTTTCCATTAATTCTGACCCTTCGTTGCACCAGAATGTGATTGTATGGCACCGTTAGGAAGTTTAGGACCTCCCAATACCTCCCCGCAGCTCTTCCTCACGGTTCAGCAACAACAACAACAACAACAGCACGGCGGCGGCGTGCACAGGGAGTGCGCGTCCTCACTCCGGCTTGGTTGGTAGGGGGTGTTGGGAGGGCATGAGGCCTTCCCAGCGAGCCGCCATCGAACATGTGCTCAACGGGGTTACCACATAGGGGCTCCCTGTCAGCTCCTCGTCAAGGGCGGAGCCCGGTAACCCCCGCACCCAATGGGAGCGGCGGACCGGTCCCATCTGGGGCGAAGCCAACCAGCCGAGGGCGTGTCACTCCCCGCTGAGCATGCGCAGGAAGAGGGAGGGTGACGTCAGATGCACGCTGAGCTTGGAGAAAGAAAGACGCCACCTCCGAGCGCTGTGAGGCCTCCCTGCATCTCTTGGACCGTGCTTGATCCTGTCCCCGAGCCAAGGTGCACCTTGTGCTATCGAACTACCTGTCCTTCCCTGCCATCAATCCCTGTGTAAGTCAGCCTTGTTCCGTTTGTCTGTGGTCTGTCTGGGATAAGATAAGACTGTAACTAAGTGCCTATCTCTTCTGTGTCTTTTACCTCACTCTACCTTGTAATCTACCCCTTTTCTCCACCACTAATTATACCCTCCTCCGGAGGTCTTGAGAACTGTACCCCTTGCGTCGTTTCATTTATCCCAGTCGTTGTGTCCTTTCCATCATTGACTTAGCATAGCGCGATTTGGTCAACGTTTGGGTGGAATCGGGGTCTAGTCGGGGAATAACTGTTAGGTCGCGGTAATACACCACCGCTCGGTCGAAATAACATCTAACCGCGATCCGTAACAATATATATGTATATATATATATATATATATATATATATAAATATGTATATATATATAAATATGTATATATATATATATATATATATGTATATATATATATATATATATATATATATATATATATATATATATATGTATATATATATATATATGTATATATATATATATACATATATATATATATATATATATATATATATATATATATATATATATATATATAGATATATATATATATATATATTGTAGATATATATATATATATGTACATATATATATATATATATATATATATATATATATATATATATATATATATATATATATATATATATATATATAGATATATATAAATATAGATATATATTGTTACGGATCCCAACGTCGGCCCCTCTCCCCTTACCGAGGGGGGATTAATCCCCTCGTTTATGACTGACCGACATGGTCCCGGGGGTATGACGCCACGCCCGGTCGGTGCTGGGTAGGGTATTAGGCCCAACCGTCCTATGACCTAAATACCAACGCTTCCCGGTACGTGAGGAAATACTCCCCCGCTCACGGCCGCAGCGTAATGGATGGATAACGCCGAGCGAAGCGAACTGCGGCGTGAGCCGGTCACCAAAAACTAGACCCGATTTATGTGCGTCGGCCAAATCGCGCCACGTACGCTCAATCTGGAAATCACTAAAGCGACCGAATGTGAAGAAGAGAAGAAGAAGAAGTAGGAAGAACAAATATGATTTATTGCGAACTATTAACAAGACCAAAAATAACCAAGGAGAATGGAAAGGATAAGAAAATAACTGAACAGAAAGGAGCAAGGAGACACAGTGCAATATTAGCTTATATTAAACAGGCTTAACTTATACCCCGACAGGACAACACAAACAGACTCACACGAATGGGGAATTGCAGGTTGGTTTGGCTGGAGGGAGAAGAAGGTCGAACCACAAAGCTGGAAGGTTTGGCAGGGCGCACAGCAAGCCGGTCCTTTTCAGGCTGGGAGCGGGCAGGGCGACGTCGGCACACGTATCTCGTTGCACGCGGCAGGGGCTGGTTGTCGCTGCACGCCTCGGGCTCTTTTGGTCCTCTCCTTCTCTCAAAATCGTCTGACGCATCTCTCTCCCTCAATCTCCTGCTTGCGCGATCATCGCACGCATCTCTCTTCTCCTCAAGCGCGGGGCTGACACGCCCTCATCAGTTTCGGTACCGGCCTCCTCCGTGCTCTGTTTCGTGCCCTTATAAGGCAATGGCATGGTCTTGCTACCTTATTTGGGCAGAGAGTCGAACGGCGCGCCCCTTGTGGTGAGCCACGGCCTTGTGTCCTTACTTGGGCATGGGGCTGAACACCCCGCCCCTCGTGGCGCGCCCTGGGCGTGCCTCTTCCCGGCGACTCCACCCTTCCTGTCCAAACAGAGCACGGAGCACATCTTCATCATAGCGGCGAACGCCGCTTAGTTCGGCTGGGAAATGTCATTGAAGGGGAGCTATCCTTACTTGATTCGGTGCAATGGAGTGTCAACTAATGGGAACAGAGCCTTGAACTACATAGAATAAGGAGCTAACTATTTAGAAGGATATATGATTGGCTACGTGTATGTGTATGAATTAACTAATGGGGACGACCCTTTGTCCTTTACAATTATGGGGGTATTTACACAGATTCACTACATTTTCAGAGGGTGATATTTACAACAAGTTTTACCTCAACTTACACACACAATTCCCAAATCCGTTACACTGCACCCTCCTCCACTTAGGCACGACCCGGGCCTATTAAACGTTTACCTTTAGTGTGGCACGTATGTGTAGTTCCCTCTACATTTAACCTGACCCTGAGTGTGACAGTTTTAAAACACAAATAAGTATGTCCCTCTGCTGCATTGCACCCTATCGAACAGATTTACACCCACAGCTAACCGAATTGCGGAATGGTTTTCAAAACTAAACATTTACGGTGGGGGAGCATTATTTACATTGACATTATTTGACTATTTACAAAACGCAACCCAGGACCTGTGATTTTTCTTTTGGGGAAACAAAAAGAAATTCCAGTTGGGAGGGAGGAGACAGCACGCATTGCATCGACGTACCAGCACCAATACACCAAAGCACCAATCACCAAAAGCACCATTCGGTGCAACAGTCATCAGTTCATAAGAAGCACCCACAAAAAAACAACAACTGGTGGTGGTCTTCCTCTTCTCTGCTGGGCCGATGTTCTTCCTGATGTTTTCTTTCAATTCTTTTCTTCTTACTGGCGGCCTATTTGGACATAATAAAAAGCACCAAACGTGTCCATTTTTATTTAGGGCCACAGGGGCCAACTAAGGGTGGTCCACCTGGTTGGCAAAGGTGCCACCTTACCGAGGTCCACAAGCAAGACCCTGGGCCATCGTGGCCGGCTCCAGCAGAGGTGCCAGGCCCCAAAACGTGGGGTCCATAAAGTGGTGCTTGGCCGCAAGACTGCGGTCCATAAGTGGTGCATCAATGCAATGCATGCTGGTTGAGGGAGTTCTGGCACACCACGGCGGACTCCCGCACGCTCCCCTCAGTGCCCAGAGAACACAGTCCTCGGTTGGCAGACAGGGAGACAGAAGACAGGTGAGTGAGGGGTAAGGTCACAAGGGTACACATCAAACAAGGCAATGCGAGACGAGGTGCGTACGGAGAGCGAAGTGAGAAAGCTCGTCCCTACCGTACGTCACCCCCCCTGTTACCTACTCTACCCTTGCCCTTACCCCATATGTACAAAAATCTACACATTTACAAATTCGTCACGACTGTCATATCTCTCCTATACCAAATTCGTCCCCACAATCCCTCTAACCAAAATTTGCCATCACCAAACTCATCATCAATCCTCATAAGGAGGGAGAGATGGAACATCAGCACAATGTCACACCCACGTCATGATGCGTCCCACAATCCACACATTTGCACAACAAAAATAATCAAAACATGGCATGGTGTGGAGTTACGTCACCCCAGGTGAGTGGATGTAGATGGTGCGAGGAGATTCTTAATCCTAACTATCTTCTAAAGGACATTAACTCACTTTACACTACCCGGGGTCTTTCCCTGCCAATCCATTGGCCAACTTACTCTATGCGGTTTTAAGAACCAAATTCCCATTGACCAAACTGTGGTGCTTCATCAATTTGGGGTCTCACTCCCCGATTCAACTCCCTGTGCCTTTGCGCAATTTCCGGGCTGAGTAGTGTGGCTCTCCCAGCAGGTCTACCCACCTGCACACCTCCACCACTGCAGTTGCCTCCGAGCTTACCTGCTCCTCACCCTAACCTATCTAACTGGGGAAGGCCCTCTGGCGCTCTCCCCACTCGGTGCCCTCTGGCACTGGGCTACCCGGGTCCGTCCTCCGGATCCTCGGGCCCCATCCACAACTCTAACGGCTCCCAGAGCCCACCTGCGGCCTCACCTGGCCGACATCCTCACAGTGGTGGAGTGCTCAACCAACTACACACACTAACAGGCCACACGCCCAGCCATTTCCACAACACTAATGCACCCATCCAAGCACCATTCTTCCACACGCACCACAGATGCCAATATCCAACCACAATTTACCTGTACCCTCTACCTAACGCTTAAACTACCCTCCCTGGGTATTCGTGATGGGGTCCATCCTCCACATCCACTCCACTCCACAGTTTTCACCATACTTACTCCATACCATCCATTCCATACTCCATATATTCCATACCATTTATTTCATACAAACATTCTCCATACCTGTATTTGCACACCTGTGCCATCTCACCTGGTGCCACCTGCACCCTCCTTTGTCCAGGACCATTTGGTCAACCCAACACACAATCACCACTACTCAGTCATACACTGTTCCATTCACCTGTTCACTTTTAAACACACACACGGCATCATCTGCTCTACCTGGTGCCCTGCTAAAACTCGCGCTTCCCCGTCGCCCCTTACATTATTGCGCTCCCTCGTCATTATCATCCAACTACCCTCTCTATGTCCCCACTACCTGTCCAATGTTGCTACCTAACCTTACCGTTACCTATGGTCATTTCTAGGTCCCTATACATTATCCAAACCCTCCCTCGGCGAGCTTACACTGCCATAAACCCCATAAAACTATTGCTCCTTTGCCCCCCTGTCGTGTGAGAGATGGCAGAGTTGCCATCCCACCACAACGGGTACCTCTCACTATCAATTTGGCTCATCCAATTGCAACCAATCAAAAATTTTCCAATAACTGCCATTCACTCTACCAATCAGTTGCCAATCATCAAATTTTTCTATCTCAATTTCAGGTCCAAAACACTATCATCATCACAGTCTATTCACCGGAGCCTCTCGGTGCGCCAATTCATCTCCAAAGCTCGGCTTCGTAAAGCCGAGCAATGAATGCGGGTTGTTCGGTGCCGGCGGTTGGATCCGTCCGGCATTCGGTGCAGGGAAGGAGGTTTACTCGGGCCGATATCCCAAGGTCCACCTCGGCGCAGAGCCGTCCGGTCTCCCGCCTGATGACCCGATCTCGCCCTGCCGGAACGCCGCAACCAAAAGGGGGCGCCGTCCCAACCCTTCTTACCGGGCCGCCCGTTCCGCCTAGGGGAGCACGGACGCGGCCGTTCAGCGCGCGGCCCGGCGTGGATCGCGTATGGCGGTTCTTTCGAAACCGCCGTGGTTACGATCCCCGCTGGTTCCCGCGGCACACGAAGCCCGGCACGAACCGAGGGCTCGCTTCGGCTACAGGTCGATCTAACCGCTATCCCGTTTAGCGTCGATGCTCCACTTGCATGCTCACACCCCGTGTTCCGTTCCTTGCTCACACATCCAGCTGTCTCCATGCTCCTCGTCATTGCACCTTCTCTTCCACACCCAGTTACACTCATTCCGCTCACCGACTTTGTCACACACCTGACCACCGCACACCTTTGCACACACTTGTCATTCGCACACTTCACCAACACACATCTTCGCGCCCCCTCCTCGGTCACATCCTCTGTGACAACCACAGGTGTGCTCTCCTCCGCACAACCAATCACGTGCCTCACTACTAACTCCAGTGTGCATTCCCACACGCGCTTGACCATTCCAGGTGTGCATCTTTCCATTCCAGGTGTACATCCTCTCTCACCTGCTACAACCAACTCGTGCTCCGTGTCACTCTCACTACCACACTTGGTCGCACTTTCGTCCTTACTCTCGACAGCGCACTCTGTACTCATGCACCCGTCCGTTACACACCTTCCTCTTGCATCCTCTTGTGCACACTCTCCCGTTACGTCCTCCGTAACACTCACCACAGGTGTGCACTCTTTCGTTACACCCCCTGTAACACTCCCCATCACGCGCTTCCATGTGCCCCCCCACACTTGCGCTACGACCAACTCACTCTCGACAGCACGCTCACTCCTCGGCGCGCACTTTTCCTCACACACCCCACAGTCGGACATCCTCGCACACCTCCTCCTTCACACTCTGTACCTGTCGCACACTTTACCAGCGGCCTCTCACGAACACCCGGGTCCAAACGAACCCCCAAGCCGACTGAATCTCCCCTCACACCATATACATTTTCGAGTATAACGCCACTCACCTCGGCACCTCGTCGTCGCTCCTCCTCCGCCACCTGCAAACTCTTTAGTTGGTTAGCAAGCACCTCATCATGATTTGAGCACAGACCTTGCACATATTCCATCACTTCCTCCTTTATCTCCTTTTTAGTTTCCCTCCGTCTCTTCTTAATTTCACTCACCCCCTCTTCCACATCCTCTAATTTTTGCTTCACCTCTTTTATTTCCCGGTGCGCTCCCTCAATTTCGTCCTCTAAGGTCACCTTGACCATTTCTATGTGCGTCCTCACCTCCCGGTCCTTCGCCTCCATTGCCTCTGTTACCTCGTCCAAACGCTTTGTCAACCCCTCACGTACCATCCGACATTCCTTCTTCGTTGCTATTAATTCATTTTTGATTTCTTTTTGTGTCGCTTTCAACCCTCCTAGTACCGCAGTGTTCTTTTCCACTTGATCCACTAGTTCCTTTTGTCCCACCGTCAGCTGCTCTACTCCCCTCATCAGATCTTCTATGCCCTCCTGTAACCTAGCCATACTACTTCTCACCTCTTTCTCCATACGCTTCTCACCTCGCTTTACCTCCTCGCGTACCCCCGAGACATCCTCGCTTACACCCCGTCTTATCTCCTCCCCCATTTCTCCCATCTCTCTGGTAGATGTCGCCCTCATCTGTTCCAATTCATTACTTTGAGCATCCAATTTAGTTTCTAACCCGATTTTCACCTCCTCTATCTGGTTCCCCATCTGTTTGATTTCCCGGGCGGATTGCTCCCCTATTTCCCGCAATTTGTCTTCCATCCTGTCTTCTAGCCCCGTTAACCCATTCTTCACCCCTTTTATCCCGTTGTCCAACCCCTCAAATTTATTGTCCAACCCCTTAAAATTATTGTCTAACCCCTTAAAATTATTGTCTAACCCCTCCAATTTGCTGTCTATCTTCTCAATTTGGGCATTGGTACCCCTCGCTTCGTCCTTCATTTGGCCCCTCAATTGCTCACTATTCCTTTCCATCATTTGTTCCATTTCCCTGCTGGATTTTTCAGCCATTTTTTTCATATACCCCATCATCTGCACCGCGAAGAGGTCCAATTTCACCAGTGCCGCGGACTCGGCTGCCCCAGTGCCGCCATTTTGTGCCTCTGCAACCACGTGCACGAGGGCGCCATTTTGCACACCTGAAACCTCCGCAAGCACATCCTCATTTCTCTCCTCCTCCATTTCTCCCATATACATTTCCCCGAGGTCCTGGGTCGGCTCTACACCCTCTAATTCCCCCACCAGCATCCGGCCACCTTGATCATCCATGGCGCGACTTTTAAATTTCGGATGTCAAATAAAATTAAATTTTGGCCGCTCGAAATTTGAGCGCGCTATTCGCGCTTCAGGTCCGAATCCGACACTCCTGACACCAATTGTTACGGATCCCAACGTCGGCCCCTCTCCCCTTACCGAGGGGGGATTAATCCCCTCGTTTATGACTGACCGACGTGGTCCCGGGGGTATGACGCCACGCCCGGTCGGCGCTGGGTAGGGTATTAGGCCCAACCGTCCTATGACCTAAATACCAACGCTTCCTGGTACGCAAGGAAATACTCCCCCCTCACGGCCGCAGCGTAATGGATGGATAACGCCGAGCGAAGCGAACTGTGGCGTGAGCCGGTTACCAAAAACTAGACCCGATTTATGTGCGTCGGGCGAATCACGCAACATACCCTCAATCTGGAAATCACTGAAGCGACCGAATGTGAAGAAGAGAAGAAGAAGAAGTAGGAAGAACAAATATGATTTATTGCGAACTATTAACAAGACCAAAAATAACCCAGGAGAATGGAAAGGATAAGAAAATAACTGAACAGAAAGGAGCAAGGAGACACAGTGCAATATTAGCTTATATTAAACAAGCTTAACTTATACCCCAACAGGACAACACAAACAGACTCACACGAATGGGGAATTGCAGGTTGGTTTGGCTGGAGGGAGAACAAGGTCGAACCACAAAGCTGGAAGGTTTGGCAGGGCGCACAGCAAGCCGGTCCTTTTCAGGCTGGGAGCGAGCAGGGCGACGTCGGCACACGTATCTCGTTGCACGCGGCAGGGGCTGGTTGTCACTGCACGCCTCGGGCTCTTTTGGTCCTCTCCTTCTCTCAAAATCGTCTGACGTGTCTCTCTCCCTCAATCTCCTGCTTGCGCGATCGTCGCACGCATCTCTCTTCTCCTCAAGCGCGGGGCTGACACGCCCTCGTCAGTTTCGGTCCCGCCCTCCTCCGTGCTCTGTTTCGTGCCCTTATAAAGCAATGGCATGGTCTTGCTACCTTATTTGGGCAGAGAGTCGAACGGGGCGCCCCTCATGGCGAGCCACGGCCTTGTGTCCTTACTTGGGCATGGGGCTGAACACCCCGCCCCTCGTGGCACGCCCTGGGCATGCCTCTTCCCGGCGACCCTGCCCTTCCTGTCCAAACAGAGCACGGAGCACATCTTCATCATAGCGGCGAACGCCGCTTCCCAAGCCAGGCCAGTTGAGGGGCCGCGCACCCCACGCTTGTTAAGCTTCGTTACCCAGAGAGGGAGAGTTCGGCTGGAAAATGTCATTGAAGGGGAGCTATCCTTACTTGATTCGGTGCAATGGAGTGTCAACTAATGGGAACAGAGCCTTGAACTACATAGAATAAGGAGCTAACTATTTAGAAGGATATATGATTGGCTATGTGTATGTGTATGAATTAACTAATGGGGACGACCCTTTGTCCTTTACAATTATGGGGGTATTTACACAGATTCACGACATTTTCAGAGGGTGATATTTACAACAAGTTTTACCTCAAATTACACACACAATTCCCAAATCCGTTACAATATATATACAGACTTAGCATTTAATATGGAATATTTTTTCTTTTCTTGACTTGGGTTTACTTTCTTAACTCAGTATATCAATCTGGTGAGTTTCTTTTACACTTTGGTGATTTATTTGTTAAAAGAACCATGTCACTGATTGCCTGTCGCAGCAAGAAGTCAACAACAGGATTATATCACAGGTGGCGTGGCAAAATGTACGGACAGGTGCATTTGACGATTGGCTTCACAGTCGGGTATACAAGGGTTGTTGCGTTCTGTATTAGTGGAAAACAACTGCTGCACGTCTCCAAAAGTTATTGCCGCTTCCTCTGGAGATGGTCCGTCAACTCGACAATGCTGTTTGTCATGGAGTGGTGGCTTTACGAAATTACAGCATGAAAGAGCGTGTTATTGCTCGGCAGTATGGCATCACTCAAGGTCAGGTGTCAAAGATCCTGAAACGAAATGCTCAGAGGGGTGTCCCTACTCCAATACCGAGGCCAGGACGTCCCTGCAGAACCACAAGGAGGGATGATCGCCAGCTGCACCGGTTAGTCCACAATGGTCGTACCAAGTCAGATAATTGGCTTAGGGCTGAGTGGCAGCAACTGACAAATGTGCCTGTATTCAGAAGGCGAGTCAACCAACGACTGGTTCAAGCAAGCTGTCGTGCCAGGCGTCCCCTGAGAAAGCCACGCCTGACCAGACAACACAGCCAGCGCCGATTGCAGTGGGCCAGAGAGCACCGTCAATGGCAGCCAGGACACTGGAATCACGTGACCTTCAGTGACGAGTCTAGATTTCTGGTCTATCGTCAAGATGGCCGCGTCCGAGTGCGCAGACAAGTGCATGAAGCCTACAACAAAGATTGTATAGTGCCAAGAGTCCAAGCTGGAGGTGGTGGGGTGACCGTTTGGGCTGCTTTTCATGCATGGGGCAAAACTGACCTGGTTGTTTGGAATGGAAACCTGAACCAGTTCAAGTACAGGGCCATTCTGGAAGAAACATTGCTTCCATTTGCTCGTGCAGCCTTACGAGGAAACTTTGTCTTCCAAGATGACAATGCGCGGCCTCATCGTGCTCGCATGATCCAACACTTTCTTGCTGACCGTGGTGTAGAGCATATGGAGTGGCCTGCCATGTCCCCGAATATGAATCCGATAGAGAACTTGTGGGCAGAATTAACGCATCAAATCGACCACTTGGACCAGCAGCCGACCTCTGTGCGTGAATTGCAGCAGGCTATTGTCACTGCATGGCAAGAGATTCCTGTCCAAACCTTGGCAAATCTCGTGAACAGCATGCTTCAACCTGTACGTGCTCTCCTGAATGCTTGTGGGGGTTACACGAAGTACTGAACTGTAATTTTACTGTCGGTAATCCCAGTCGTAATTTAACTTTTGTTTTTGTAAAAAAATTTTTTTGCTAATGTGCAAAATAAAGAGATACTTCTGGAAAACGCACAGAAGTTTAACACAGTACTGTCTGTGAATTGAGTTCGATATAAGTTTACATCACTTTCAAGGATCAATTTATTTGTTTCGAAATGTCAAATGTGGTTTTTGTTTCTTTTAAAGGTCACATTAACAAAATCTAGAATAATTTCAACATAATTCCAATGAACTTTTGGTTCTAAGACATCTTGAAAAGAAAGTTCACCCCCACAAAAAAAATATTCCATATTAAATGCCGTCTGTATATACGTCTGTATATATATATATATATAAAGGAGGAGTGTGTGTGTGTGTGTGTGTGTGTCTGTCTGGATGTCCGCTTATAACTCAAGAACTACACATCGGAGAAAGGTTTTAGACACAGATTCGGAATCAGCATAAAATCCCGGTGGTTTTTAGGCTATGTTTTATTTTAATATCAATGGTTTAAAAAAACCGCGCCAGCTGCAATTCCATGGTGTCGTTTGTGGCGGCGCTAGACGTTCGGGGTGTATTGCAATGGTTTGTCGGGTTTGGCTGTGGGTCCAGAATAGCTCCCATTTCCTTATGTTCTGCCACTTTTATTTTGATTCTTCTGTTACAACGCCTTCCTTATCTACCTTATATCCCCCCGACGAGGCCTCTTCATAATTTAATGCGGCAGAATTTCATGCATTTTGAGTGAAAGAAGTGAGACGAAGTTGTAGGAGGAAGAAGAGGCGCGGTCACTGTGGAGGCCTCGATCGTGAGTGGAAATGGCGGGAATTGCGTTTGTATCGCAAAGTAAAGGATCTGCATTCATTTCTGAACTTGCATTTCGTGGATTGTTATACATCTGCATTATTTTTCATCAAAAAACTTTATGTTGAACTTGAATGCTCCAAGCATGGACTATATATATAAGCCCTCATTGAGGTAAAAATAAAAGTAAAAAGCCTGCTATCGCTTGCTAAGCTAGCCGTTCCCCCCTCCCACTCCCCCCTCCCACTCCCCCCCTCCCCCCTCCCCTCCCCCCTCCTCTCCCCCCTCTCCCTCCCCTCCACCTCCCACTCCCTCCCCCCCTCCCCCTCCCCCTCCCCCTCCACTCCCCCCTCCACTCCACCCTCCCCTCCCCCCTCACCTCCCCCTCCCCCTCCCCATCCCCTCACCCTCCCCTCCCCCTCCCCCCTCCCCTCCCCTCCCCCTCCCTCCTCACCCCTCCCCCCTCCCTCCCCCCTTCCCTCCCACTCCCCCCTCCCCTCCCCTCCCCCTCCCCTCCCCTCCCCCTCCCCCTCCCCTCCCCCTCCCCTCCCGCCCTCCCTCCACCTCCCCTCCCCCTCACCTCCCTCCTCACCTCCCCCTCCCTCCCCTCCCCCTCCACCTCCTCCTCTCCCTCCCCTCCCCCCTCACCGCCCCTCCTCCCCCTCCCCCTCCCCCTTCCCCTCCTCCTCCCCCTCCCCCTCCCCCTCCACTCCCCCTCCCCTCCCCCCTCCCCTCTCCTCCTCCCCCTCCCTCCTCTTCTCCCCTCTCCTCCTCCCCCTCCCTCCTCTTCTCCCCTCCCCCCCTCTTCTCCCTCCCCACCCTCTCCTCCCCTCCCCCCCCCCGTTCCCCTCCCCTCCCCTTCCTCCTCCCCTTCCTTCCCCCGCCCAGCAATGCCGGGTACTTCCCATGGCCAGCTGTACGTGGGCTGCTCGAGGGTTGGAAAACCAAGCAATCTTTATGTCTTGGCACCAAGTAAGAAAACCAGAAATGTTGTATACCAAGAGGTTTTGAGAAATTGAAAATTGACAAAACGTTCCAAAAATGGAGGAAATGTTACTGTGATATTGCTCTAAAATATACATGTTCTTTTCATCATATATTTGTATTATTCTTATTCAACCAGGGCGAAGCCGGGTACCTCAGCTAGTATGTATGTATGTATATATATATATATATATATATATATATATATATATATATATATATATATATATATATATATATATATATATATATATATATATTTACACGTGGAATATATACACGTGGAATCAATCAATCATATATATACAGACTTGGCATTTAATATGGAATTTTTTTTTGTGGAGGTGAACTTACTTTTCAAGATGTCTTAGAACCAAAAGTTCATTGGAATTATGTTGAAAATATTCGACATTTTGTTAATGTGACCTTTAAAAGAAACAAAAACCACATTTGACATTTCGAAACAAATAAATTGATCCTTGAAAGTGATGTAAACTGATATCGAACTCAATTCATGGACAGTACTGTGTTAAACTTCTGTACGTTTTCCAGAAGTAGCTCTTTATTTTGCAGATTAGCCAAAAATGTTTTTAACAAAACAAAAGTTAAATTACGACTGGGATTACGAACAGTAAAATTACAGTTCAGGACTTCGTGTAACCCCCACGAGCATTCAGGAGAGCACGTACACGTTGAGGCATGCTGTTCACGAGATTTGCCAAGGTTTGGACAGGAATCGCTTGCCATGCAGCGACAATAGCCTGCTGCAATTCACGCACAGAGGTCGGCTGCTGGTCCAACTTGTCGATTTGACGCGTTAATTCTGCCCACAAGTTCTCAATCGGATTCATATCCGGGGACATGGCAGGCCACTCCATATGCTCTACACCACGGTCAGCAAGAAAGTGTTGGATCATGCGAGCACGATGAGGCCGTGCATTGTCATCTTGGAAGACAAAGTTTCCTCGAAAGGCTGCACGAGCAAATGGAAGCAATGTTTCTTCCAGAATGGCCCTGTACTTGAACTGATTCAGGTTTCCATTCAGAACAACCAGGTCAGTTTTGCCCCCTGCATGAAAAGCAGCCCAAACGGTCACCCCATCACCTCCAGCTTTGAATCTTGGCACTATACAATCTTTGTTGTTGCTTCATGCACTTGTCTGCGCACTCGGACGCGGCCATCTTGACGATAGACCAGAAATCTAGACTCGTCACTGAAGATCACGTGATTCCAGTGTCTTGGCTGCCATTGACGGTGCTCTCTGGCCACTGCAATCGGCGCTGGCGGTGTTGTCTGGTCAGGCGTGGCTTTCTCAGGGGATGCCTGGCATGATAGCCTGCTTGAACCAGTCGTTGGTTGACTAGCCTTCTGGATACAGGCACATTTGTCAGTTGCTGCCACTCAGCCCTAAGCCGATTAGCTGACTTGGTACGGCCATTGCGGACTAACCGGTGCAGCTGGCGATCATCCCTCCTTCTGGTTCTGCGGGGACGTCCTGGACGCGGTATTGGAGTAGGGACACCCCTCTGAGCATTTTGTTCAGGATCTTTGCCACCTGACCTTGAGTGATGCCAGACTGCAGAGCAATAGCACGCTGTTTCATGCCGTAATTTCGTAAGGCCACCACTCCATGACAAACAGCATTGTCGAGTTGACGGACCATCTCCAGAGGAAGCGGCAATAACTTTTTGGAGACGTGCAGCAGTTGTTTTCCACTAATACAGAACGTAAAAACCCTTGTATACCCGACTGTGAAGCCAATCATCAAATGCACCTGTCCGTACATTTTGCCACGCCACCTGTGATATAATCCTGTTGTTGACTTCTTGCTGCGACAGACAATCAGTGACATGGTTCTTTTAACAAATAAATCACCAAAGTGTAAAAGAAACTCACCAGATTGATATACTGAGTTAAGAAAGTAAACCCAAGTCAAGAGAAAAAAATATTCCATATTAAATGCCAAGTCTGTGTATATATATATATATATATATATATATATATATATATATATATATATATATATATATATATATATATATATATATATATATATATGTATGTATATATATTGTTGCGGAGCTTGAGCCCGTCGACGTACTAAGCGGGGGCTTAAACCCTTCTCCCCGTCGAGCTTCGAGTCCACGAGGCCGCTACCCACTTTACACTCATGGGGGCGGATTGCTGAACAATTCCAGCCGCCAAACCCACAGCGAGCCTGTGGAAGAGTTTCCGGTCAAATACCCGAGTACCTTCGATACACACACGCCGCCACGAAGATGGGGGCTGAACCTCACACGAGTCACGCTGGTCTGATACGCCCAAGTGGTTTGCGTGTCACGTGACTCGTGCCGTTAATCACGATGAACCCGATCGAGCAGTTTTATCTCGTGCAATGCGAGGCCAATGGTGAAGAGACGTGAACGGCCAAGTTGGAAGCAAACACAGCTTTATTACAAATGTACAGTGGCCAGAGAAAAGAGACACAGGAGAGAACTTAACAGTTCTCAACTTACGTTTTTCCCAGACAAGGGCCCTCTGACTCACACGGGTAAAGGGAGGACGAAGAAGAAGACGCGATCGAAGCGCGGCCGCTCAGTGCAGTTCGCCCCGGACGGCCCGTTGGGCGTGTCCCTCGAGGATGTTCGCGACAAGGACGTCGGCCTCCAGTCGTGCACGTACGGGAATCCGCCCAGCGTGTCCCGAAGCCGGCGAGGCAAAATGCACGTGCAGGGCGTCCAGGCAGGAGAGATCGCTGAAGTATATGGCCACAAGAGAGATCGTCCTGCGAGAGCATTTCCCAAGAGAGTGAGGGTGAACGAGAGACAAAGCCAGGGAGAACAGGGCAGCAGAGAGCGTTTCTCGTTCAGAGTCCTGGGCTAGAGAGAGCTCGAGCTCGGGGGTCCGGGCCGGGTTTTATAGCCCCCCCCCCCCCGGAGTCCCACCACAATGTTCCAAGGGCCTCCACTGGCCGCCGTTGCTGGCCACTCCTCTTTAGCTCCCATTGGCCGCCGTTGTTGGCCACTCCCCTTTGGCTCCCATTGGCCGCCGTTGTTGGCCACTCTCCTTTGGCTCCCATTGCCTGTTGCTGCTTACCAGCCACTCCCTCCGGCTCCTCCCTCGGGCCCTCCTCGACTTGTTCTAGGCCCAGCACATGGCATTCCAGGCCCAATGAGGCCTACCCTTACTTACCTGCCTCAACGCATACGAACACTGGGAAAGAAACTATACATCACATTTAATAATAAATAACTGGCTAAAGCGAGGCTACATGTTGTGGTGCAACTAACTAAAAGGGGGGTTGCCTTTATTTCAAAAGCCACAACAATATATTCCACTATTGTATAATCGCAATTCGAATTTAGCTCAGGTGTAACCAATCACCTTAAAAGTTACACAACAAGTTAATTGGCATCCACCTGTGTTAAACTGCAGTGATTCTGATTAATTTCAGAATAAAACTAGAAGGGCACTCGGTAGACCGCATACCTCCACCAGGCTCACCAGTTTATGTTTTGTATCCCACTGATAGGCCGGATCAGGATTCGGACCAGAGCCAAAATCAAATCGGCTTCTTCTTGTCACTTAACCAACTCGTACCGCTAGTTTAGTCATAACTCGTCCAAAACCTTTTGAAATATCATGTTATATATTGCTTTTCACCCGATCTCTCAACTGTGAAGAATCACTTAAATAATTAAATAATTATCGTTCCGAATGCATATTTAGATCTTCACCAAAATCGAATCGATTCGTTCTTGTCACACACCCAACTTGTCACACACAACACACCCGATTCGTTCTTGTCCCAAGTTTCGTCGAAATCCGTCCATAACGTTTTGAGATATCGTGCTATGTATTGGTATGCTATGTATTGGCTAAGCTGGTATTGGCTTAGCGGTTAGGGTGCCGGCTTGGGATCCTAGGATCCTGGTTCGAATTGCGGTCGATCGCTGAATTAACACCAGGGGGGTTGACTCAGCCTGTCATGCCTTCCGAGGTCGGCAAATTGAGTACCAGTTCACTTGGTAATTCCCTGTGTGTCGCAAGAGGCAACCAACAGGGTTGGTGGCAGGAAGGGCATCCGGCCATAAAAGATTGCTTCAAAAAGGGACCACGGTGCCCAAAAAAAGGCCAACCTTTTTACGCTCAGCTGCTCAGCGTCGACGAGTCTGGCATTTCACTCAGGCCAACTGGCACGGTCTTCAAGCAGCCATCAATCATCTGGACTGGTCTCCCATCTCTACCACCTCTGACATCAACTCATCCTGGGAATTCTTCCAAAGTAAATTGCTCTCTCTCATGCACAGATTTATCCCATCTCGTCTTCAGTTGTCATACCCTTCCTCCCGTCCATGGTACACGGAATCTTGTGGTGAGGCTGTTGCCCAGAAACAACTTGCCTTCGTCTCCTGGAAAGCAAATCCAACGGAAGGAAATCTCATTTCCTTTCACAAAGCCCGAAACAAGTGTGTGTCCACCCTCAGGAGAGCCAGGAAACAATATCTCTCCGTTCTCAAGACCGAACTCTCTTATCTGTCTCCCTCTTCCAAATCCTGGTGGCGTCTGGTCAAATCCGTTTCTGGTGTTTGTTCCCCCTCCATCCCCTCCCTTACCTCAAATGGCTACACAGCTGACTCCGCACGTGAAAAAGCTGAATGCCTCAACTCTGTGTTTGCCCTCTAAATCTTGTGTCCCAAACCCATCCCTCTCTGTACCCACCATACCCAGTCGTACCCTGCTGCTCCTGGACTCCGTGTCCTTTCCTCCTGACAAGGTGGAAAAGTTTCTGTCAACCCTCAACTCTGATTCTGCAACTGGACCCGACGGCATCAGCCCACGGGTCCTAAAATCCTGCTCTGCTGCTCTATCTCACCCTCTCTCTGTTCTCTTCACCCTCTCTTTTGCTCAAGGTCAACTGCCATCTGCTTGGAATCAGCCAACATCACCGCTTTGCACAAAAAAGGTGCAAAAACAGATCCTAGCAACTACAGACCAATCAGCCTTCTCCCAATTATCAGCAAAGTCATGGAATCCATCATTGCTTCGGATATGAAATCTTTCCTCCTTCTCCAATGGCTTGATCTCTGATCATCAATTTGGTTTCAGACCAGGTCACTCTACTCTGGACATGCTGCTTCTGCTGTCTCAACAATGGATGGAGGTCCTCAATGCCAAACAGGAAATTAGAGCTGTCTCCCTCGACATATCACGTGCCTTCGACACGGTCTGGCACCCCGCTCTGCTCACCAAACTCTCCTCCTTTGGTATCCATGGAAATCTCCACGCATGGCTGGCGGACTTCCTCTCTAGTCGTCGTCAACGTGTGGCCCTGAATGGGTTTCTCTCATCTCCTCTTCCTGTTCAGGCTGGAGTTCCCCAAGGCAGTGTTCTGGGCCCCGTGCTTTTTCTGGTCTTCATCAATGATCTCTCTGACTCTCTCGAAAATCCTCTCTATCTCTTTGCTGATGACTCCACTCTCTGCCGCTCCATTCCTCTTCCCTCAGATCGGCAGTCTGCTGCCTTCCTCACTCTCTGAAGACCTGGACAAAATCACAGACTGGTCAAACAAGTGGAACATGTCTTTCAATCCTGACAAATCTCACACTCTTACTATGTCTCTCCGAAAAGATCGACTGGACAACCCTCCCATCTACTTTCTCAACAATCCTCTCCAAGAAGTTCTGTCGCTCAAGATTTTGGGTCTCACTATCTGCCATGATCTTTCTTGGGAAAACCACATTTCCAAGCTGGCCTCCAAAGCCAGTCGCCGACTGGGCATCCTCCGTCGTGCGAAGTCCTTCCTCGGCACACCTGAGCTCCTCACCACATACAAGGCTTTCATCCGCAGCTCATGGAATACTGTTCTCCCCTATGGGCCGGTGCTCCTGCCTCACACCTAGCTCGGCTTCACGCTGTTGAAACCAAAGCTTTCAGAATTATTGGAATCTCCCGCGATGAAGCTATCTCTGAGGGCCTTTCACTCACTCACCGCAGCAGGTAGGTGGTCTTTCTGTCTTCTACCGACTCCTCTCCGGCCTTGCACCCCCAGCTCTCTCTGTGCTCTGTCCCCCAAATATTCCTACAGGTCGCACAAGATCTGCCAGCAACCCTCTGATGGTTAAACTGCCGAAATCTCGGCTCTCTGCTCACCTTCACTCTTTCATTCCTCTTTTCTCCCCGCCTCTGGAACAAACTCCCTCACTCCCTTCAATCCCACTCCCCCCTCCAGGTCTTTAAAACAGCTGTTCACCACCATCTCTTATCTTCCCCCATCCAAAACCTTGATCTTTTCTACCCCCGCTAATTCACCCCAGATCCACCTTGTTTGAAATTCCAACTTCTTTCCTGGAAGTCCTGGCAGTGTCCATATGTTTTATACCTCTCCCACCGCCCCCTTCCCATGCCCCCCCCCCCCCAAAGCCCTCGCCCTCTCTCAGATCTCTCGATGTCTCCATGTCTCTCGGTCCCTGCTCTCAAATGTTGTGTTTGTGTCCTTCCCCCTCTCTCCCCATCTTGTCTACCGCTCCCGATGTTATATGTTTTATGTGTCGGTTTGTCTTTCTGTGTGATTAATGTTCGCTCTTTCACGAGCCTCGATCTTGTATACAAAAAAAAAAAAAAAAAAAAAAAAAAAAAAAAAAAAAAAAAAAAAAAACCTCCGCCCTGCGGGGAAAAATGGCCTCTAAAGGTGGTTGTTGTTTTGTTGTGCTATGTATTGGTTTTAGCCTTATCACTCAATGGTGAAGGATCACTTGCAAAATTAAATAACCTCGTATCTGAATCCATATTCAGATCTACACCAAAATCGAATCGATTAGTCATTGCCACACACCCAACCTCTCCACCAAGTTTCGTCCACATCCCTCTATAACTTTTTGAGATATCTTGTTCAAAAACAGACAAACAATAAATATGTTGTGCATAGCATGATACTTGCGAAATCCCGAAAATAAGTTATGGGCCTATGATGACCTCAAAAATAATTGGTGGTTGAATTCAGTGACCTGGTATGCAAATACTCCTAAAATTTCAAGTCAATCAGATAAAAATTGGGGATTTTAGAAATTTGGCCTATCTTGACGTTTTGGCTTATGTTGACCTCAAAAATACTTGGTTTAATTTAATGACCAGATATGCAAATTCTCTTCAAATTTCAAGTAAATCTGATGAAAATGGAGGATTTAGAAAGTTGTCCTATGTTGACCTTTTGGCCTATGTTGACCTGAAAAAATACATGGTCGTTGAGTTCAGTGTCCAGATATGCAAATCCTTTTAAAATTTCAAGTCAATCGGCTGAAAATTGAGGACTTTATATATCTGTCCTATGCTGACCTTTTGGCCTATGTTGACCTAAAAAATAGTTGGGTGTTGAATTCAGTGACCAGATATGCAAATCCTCTTCAAATTTCAGGTTCATCGGATGAAAATTGAGGATTTAGAATTTGGTCGATGTTGACCTTGATTTTTGGTCATGTTGAACTTGCTGGTTGAATTCAGTGGCCAGATATGCAAATCCTCTTAAAATTTCAAGTCTATCGGATGAAAATAGAGGATTTTATATATCTGGCCTATGTTGACCTTTTGGCCTATGTTGACCTCAAAAATACTTGCTGGTGGAATTCAGTGTCCAAAATATGCAAATCTTTTCAAAATTTGAAGTCAATCGGATGAAAATTGAGGATTTTAGAAATCTGGCCTGTATTTGTGAATGTGTGTGTCTGTCCCCCTTCAAAAGAGTAGGTTTTATAGGCTTTGAGTAGTGAGGTGGAGGTTTAATGGGCAATCTTTGAACACGACTGTGTACCCACCGGTTAAAATACCTAAAAGACTCTGAGGACCCAGAAGACCCCAAGGACCCAGAAGATCCCGAAGACCCAATGGACCCCAAATACCCAAAATGCCCGAAGACACAAAATACCCTGTAGACTGTTAAATACGCAAAAGACTATGAAGACCCAGAAGACCCAAGGACCCAGAAGACCCCAAGGACCCAAAAGACCTTAAACACCCAAAAGACTGAAAAGACCCGGAAGACCCAATGGACACCAAAGACCCAAAATACCCTGAAGACCCAAAATATCCTGGGGATCCAAAAGACCCCGAGGATCCAAAAGACCCAAACAATCCCAAGGACCCAAATGATAAAGAGGACCCAAAATATCCCAATGACTCAGAAGACCCCAAGGACCCAGATGACCCAAACGACCCTGAGGACCCAAAAGGCCCCAATGACCTAGAATACCACAATAACTCTCAAGACCCAAAATACCGAAAGACATTGAAGACCCAATGGACACCAAACACCCAAAATACCCCGAAGACCCAAAAGACCCAAATGACTCTGAAGACCGTTAAAGACTCAAAATATCACAAAAAACCCAAAAGACACTGAAGACCCCAAATTCCCCAAAGACCCATAAAGACCCCAAATACCCAAAAGTCTGAAGAGACCCCAAGACCCTTAACGACCCAAAAGACCCCAAAGACCCAAAATACACCAAAGACCCTTAAAGACAAAAGACATGGAGACGCAAAATAAGCGAAGACCATTAAAGATCCAAAAAGACCATGAAGTCCCAAAAGACCATAAAGACCCCAAAGACCCTTAAATATCCAGAAGACCCAAAAGACCCCAAGACCCTTCAAGACCCAAAATATCACAAAGACCCAAAAGACCACAAAGACCCAAAATCCCCCAAATACCCTTAAGACCCAACATGCCCTGAAGATCCAAAGACCCAAAGACCCTTAAATAACCAGAAGACCCTGAAGACTAAAAATACCCTGATGACCCAAAAGACCCAGAAGACCCTTAAATACCTCAAGGACCCCAAAATATCCCAAAGACCCTTAAAGACCCAAAAGACCCCAAAGAACCAAAATACCCAAAGACACTTAAAGACCCCAAATACACCAAAGACCCTTAAATACCAAAAGACCACGGAGATGAAAAGACGCCAAGACCCTTGAAGATCCAAAGACCAACGATACATCAAAGATCCAAAGACCAAAAAGACCATGAAGAACCCAGAGACCCCAAAAAATCGAAAATACCCAGGAGACTGAAAAGACCCTGAAGACCCCAAAGACCAAAACGTCCCTGAAAACCCAAAATACCCCAAAGACCCTTAATGACTCCACAGAACCAAACAATCAAAAACACCAAAAAGACCCCCAAAGACTCTTAAAGACCCTGAGGACCCAGTGGACCCAAAGACCCAAATTACCCCAAAAACCCAAAACACCCCAAAGACCTAGATGACCGAAAAGACCCCGAGGACCCAAATGACCCAGAGGACACAAGTGACCCAAAATATCCCAAGGATGCAAAAGAGCTTGAGCACCCAAAAGACTCAAATTAACCAGAGGACCCAAAAGACCCTGAGGACTTTGAAGACCCAAAAGAAGAGTAATTGTGTCTCTTATGTTGGAATTGTAGACATTGGCTTGCAAATCGAGGCTCAAGGTCGGTGTACGGAAGCGGTATTTTAAAAATCAAAATAAATGCAAGGCATAGGGAGGTGAAGTTCGCTGAACATGACGTGCAAAGTGTGCAGAGTAAATCGTGTGTTCATTTATATCTGTAGGATGTTTAATATATAAAGATGATATAAATAAGCACATCTGACAATAGACCCAGGCTTCAGACTTTGGCACGCTCACGCGGCTGCACCATCAAATAAACTGTTCCAAACCGTCATTTTTGACGGGTTATATACTCGTGTGTATATATATATATATATATATATATATATATATATATATATATATATATATATATATATATATATATATATATATCTTAATGAACAGGATTAAATAATTAAATTGATATATGTGGGAAAATTACATGCCCAGACCAGGAATCGAACCCAGGCCATCAGGAAAACCGTACCAGTGCTCTGTACTGTACCAGAGCACTGGTACGGTTTGCCAGGTTCACTTCGTTTTCCAGGCATGACTCCTGGTCAGACTACCTCCAGGCAGTGCCACATGAGACCTACAGGAAAGTTGGACAGAACTTTGGAGTCAGGATCAATGCCTGTCTGAACCGTGGAGTGGAGGGGCACACATCGAGAACGTCAATTACAAGGATTTTGCGTAAATGACAATATCAGACCTTGGCCTCTCACTAACTCTAGCATTGACTTACTGCAATAGCAATCAGTGATAGAAAATACCATGTCATAAGCTTTCAAAAAATGTTTGGTTCACGTTCCTGATGTTTCTGTTTCTTTTTACGTAAACGTTTAAGGTTGTATCACTCTTTTTGAAACACCCTGAAACCTTTTTGAAACATCGGACCTGCAATTCGCGGAATCCACGTATTATTGGTTGATAAAATGCGACGTTTCTCTATTCACGGGAAAGTGTCCCGCAAATTCGCGGTTTTTCCCTATTCGTGGCCATATACCGTGAATTCGCGGGTTTTCAGTGGCACAAAAAAAAATCGCACGAGCCACTAGTTTGACACATTTATGTAACCCATCTTTCACCAGCCATGCATAAAGCAGCTGGACGTACGTACACAAAAACACATCTTATACAAGCCGTGAGCATGACCTGCTTATACAGAGTGGCCACAATGCCCCTATGCATAATAGTGTGTCCTCTGTTACTTATTTGTTTTATTTGTTTTCCAGGTACGGCTTCAGCATGACGGACACCAGTGAGTACACGATAGAAGAGAGACCGATTACTTGTGTTTGGGTAAACGATCGCGCGTGAGAAGGAGCAAGTTTTGAAAACATAAGGACAAGATTTTCACAGAGGTTCGATAAGCCAGCTCCTATGCTCGAAACGATGTGGGAATGGGAGAAGAAGGCTTTTTCAACAGGGAGTGTCCTTGATTTGACTAGATTTAGAGCAAGGCTCTTCTGCAGCGATTTCCCACCATTAAATCAAGACGAAGTGTAGCTTGTAGAGCTTGTAGAGCAAGACTGGAAGCACCAAGGACCTAAAAAAAAAAAGACGAAGCATGTTTTTTCGGATGAATGTGCTATTTACCTCAGCAATCGATTCAGGAATGTTTATTTTTGATTTTACTAAGAAAGGCCTCATTTTTATGAGGGAATTGAACAGCATCCTCCTCAAGTCATGATGTGGGCAGCAATTTCAGAAGATCACATGATAGGGCCATTTTTTTTTCGATACAAGTGTCAATCACACTACTTATTTGAACATGCTTCAGGCGTGGTTTGTTCCGCAACTGCGTGAGAGAGGTCGACACAACAGCTATCCTGCAACAAGATGGTGCACCAGCACATTATGCTCTCGCAGTTAGAGAATATCTCGACGACAAATTCAGTGGACAATGCATTGGACGTGGATCTGAGATTGTGTGGCCTCCTCAAAGTCCAGACATAACAACATGTGACAACTCGCTTTGAGGCATTGTGAAAGAGGAAATTTCTCATCTCCACCTAACAACAGTTGAAGACCTAAAAACAGCTGTCATGGTCTGCTTTTATGACCTCCAACCCTCAACATGGAAGATGTCCAGAAGAACATGGAGAAAAATTCAAATTTGTGCGGAGAATGGAGGGGAGCATACAGATAAATTCTAACTAAATTCTAACTGCATGCATAGGGACTTTGTGGCCACTCTGTGCATTCACTGCTGTGTGATTTGCATTTTCATGGCTTTCGCAGCCACTAATTTTAGCCGCATTATAAGCAAGCTTTGCGGGATGTCCCACCAGATTTGTAAACAAGTCAACCCTGCAAATTATAGAATGCAAACGCTTCATTAAATCGATTACAGTTTGCAATTTACGGTAAAGCATCATGCGAGCGTACAGTTTACACCTCAGCTCCCAGAACAGTTCAGCTCTGCCATTGAGACTGGCCCTGTGACTCTGGTCGATGGCATCAAGCGTCTCCTGAGAGACAAAGTTCTTCTTCCGGCTTCCATAACACCCTCCGGCAACATCAAGAATGGTGGTCTTGAAGGCACTCCACAACTCCTCAGGATCCCCCCAAGACCTTACTCAACCTGCTTACAAACTCCTCAGCTACCCACTCATCCTTGAACTTGCCCACATCCAGCCAAGCTGGGATGATAGCATTCTTTTGTATTTGAGCTGCAACTTCAGAGTTTCTACAACAAGCCTGTGGTCAGTGTTGAGGAACTGAGCACTCCTGTAGACCCTGCAGTTCTGCAACATCTGCCATCGACCATCAATGAGCACATGGTCAGTCTCCTTCGCCACACCACCAGCATTGGAATACCAAGTCCAGCGATGAGGCTGTGGGTGCCAAAACCAGGAGCCAGCCACCCTGAGTCCATGACTTCTTGCAAAGCTGAGAAACTTGGTGCTATTTTGGTTCACAGCCCCAGATCCATGGGGACCAACACATGCCTCATAACCATCCCTGTCAGTGCCAGTCGATGCATTGAAATTCCCCAAGACTAGAAGAGTATCTCTCCTGGGGCACTGTTCAACCACAGACTCGGGCATGGCGTAGAATGCCTCCTTCACATTGAGATCACGTTCCTCAGTCGGAGCATATACAGAGACCAGGGAAATAACACCCAAAGAGTGACGAATCCTCAGTCTCATAATACGCTCGTTGACCAATGTTACCTCGACTATCATGGGAGTCAGCTTATTGGACAAAGCTATAGCAACTCCCTGGGCATGGTAACTGTCAAAGCGACCAGACCAGTAGTGTAGTGGGTGTAACCACCCACCATAATTTCACCACTATCCGGCCTCCGAACCTCAGAAAGTGCTGCAACACTGATGTTCAAACGCTGGAGTTCTGATAATAGCAGAGACAGGTGATCATCCTCTCTTAGAGTAATAATATTCCAGGCATGCACCTGAAGGGCCGTCTCAGGTTAATCCAAGGAGACTGTCGTCTGGTGGACGACGCCTCAGCCCAACACCAACACACACCTCCACAACCCAACCCAGGAGAGTTACCCCATGCTTTTCCTCCTATTATCAAAGTATGGGAGTTCCGAAGGCTTTGCCCCAATCCCGTCATCCGTTGAACTGGCCTGTGAAGGGCAGCTGCACAGGAGGTACTCCTAAGGAGTGTTTTTTTTTTTTTAGTTGTGTTCTTTGTGCGTGTTGCGGAATGACATGTTTTTATGGTGGCCGGAGTGCAAATTCTCCACCAACCTCCGATAAAAAGGTAACCTGACTGTAGGAGGACGTCCGCAGACACAGTTGGGCACCGGATATGGATGGCCGTTGGCTCACAGGGACAGGTCTTGTTTTAGGCCTGTTAGGTGTCCATATCCAAACACCCCCTGGGGTCGACTAGACCAGGCGGGAAAAAACAACTTTTTCCTTCCCCCCCAAAAATGTGTGACGACTCTTAGTCTGGCTCCTACCCGTTGACCTGCCTGGCTAGATGAAACCTACCAGGATCAAAGCTCCTGCCAGTAGAGCCCAAATGGTCACAGGAGCGCAAAAGCCTCCCCACTACGCCACTACGACATGTGTGTGTATATATATATATATATATATATATATATATATATATATATATATATATATATATATATATATATATATATATATAATCTTTATATATACATATGTACATGTGTACATATACAGTATATGCATATGTACATATACATATACATATACATGTATACATGTAAATACAGATATCTATATATTTATATGTATATATGTACAGTAAATGTATACTGTATTGTGTATAAATTGGGGCCATATATTATATAATAAGTCTGCACTTAAGATCATGCAGCTCAAGGTCCGAAAAAGAAACGTGCAAGCGCCTTTTGTATCATTGCCAACTAGGTTATTGGTTAATTAGCTGTGCTCGGGTCACATGCGTCACATCACATCCTTAAAGTGGGCCAGATAGACGTGAAAGTGATGACGACAAAATGATGTTGAGAATATTTGGCACCATACTCCTGCTGTGAGCCTTTGCCTTCCCGACGGGGTACGTAAGCTTTTGCTAATGACGTAAAACGTGTTTGCGACTGATTATGAGTCAAAGTACATAACGTTTAATATACAACTCAGCATCCATTTCGAGATCTCCAACATTGTGCAGAATATGTCACAAATCCCATATATGAATGTGCTGTGTGCTCTCTTGGAGCAAATTGCAACTGCATACTGACAATATTCCTGATTACTTGCCTGAATAAATAAAGGAGGCTGAATTATAAAAATATATCGAGATTGCTGAAATAATGTAAGGGATAGTGAATTGTATAATCGCACAAAGGATGCTTAAATTATATAAAATATGCTGAATCATACAAATCATATAAAGGATGCTGAATCATACAAATCATATAAAGGATGCCGCATTGGAAAAATCACACAAGGAATGGTAAATGAGACAAATCATATAAAGGATGCTGAATCATACAAATCATATAAAGGATGCTGAATCATACAAATCATATATAGGATGCTGCATTGGAAAAATCACACAAGGAATGGTACATGAGACAAATCATACAAAGGATGCTGAATCATACAAATCATAAAAAGGATGCTGAATCATACAAATCATATAAAGGATGCTGCATTGGAAAAATCACACAAGGAATGGTAAATGAGACAAATCATAGAAAGGATGCTGAATCATACAAATCATATAAAGGATGCTGAATCATAAAATCATATAAAGGATGCTGAATAATACAAATCATAAAAAGGATGCTGCATTGGAAAAATCACACAAGCAATGGTAAATGAGACAAATCATTTAAAGGATGCTGAATCATACAAATCATATAAAGGATGCTGAATCAGAAAATCATATAAAGGATGCTGAATCATACAAATCATATAAAGGATGCTGCATTGGAAAAATCACACAAGGAATAGTAAATGAGACAAATCATATAAAGGATGCTGAATCATACAAATCATATAAAGGATGCTGAATTGGAAAAATCAAACAAGGAATAGTAAATGAGACAAATCATATAAAAGATGCTGAATCATACAAATCATATAAAGGATGCTGAATCATACAAATCATATAAAGGATGCTGAATTGGAAAAATCAAACAAGGAATAGTAAATGAGACAAATCATATAAAAGATGCTGAATCATACAAATCATATAAAGGATGCTGCATTGGAAAAATCATACAAGGAATGGTAAATGAGACAAATCATATGAAGGACGCTGAATGAGACAAATCATAAAAAGTAGGTTGAATTATACAAATCATATAAAATATGTTGAAACATACAAATCCTATAAAGGATGCTGAATCATACAAATCATATAAAGGATGCTGAATCATACAAATCATATAAAGGATGTTGAATTCGAGAAATCATATGAAGGATGCTGAATAAGACAAATCATACAAAGTATGCTGAATGAGACAAATCATGTAAAGGATGTTGAATGAGACAAATCATATAAAGGATGCTGAATCATACAAATCTTATAAAGTATGTTGAATTCGACAATTCATAAAAAGGATGTTGAATCATACAAATCATATAAAGGATGCTGAATCATACAAATCATAAAAATGATGCTGAATCATACAAATCATACAAAGGATGCTGAATCAAACAAATCATATAAAGGATGCTGAATCATACAAATCATATAAAGGATGTTGAATTCGACAATTCATATAAAGGATGCTGAATCATACAAATCATAAAAAGGATGCTGAATCATACAAATCATATAAAGGATGTTGAATTCGACAATTCATAAAAAGGATGCTGAATCATACAAATCATATAAAGGATGTTGAATCAAACAAATCATATAAAGGATGTTGAATTCGACAAATCATAAAAAGGATGCTGAATCATACAAATCATAAAAAGGATGCCGAATCGTACAAATCATATAAAGGATGCTGAATCAAACAAATCATATAAAGGATGTTGAATTCGACAATTCATAAAAAGGATGCTGAATAAGATAAATCACATAAAGGATGCTGAATAAGGCAACTCATGTAAAGGATGCTGAATAAGACAAATCATATAAAGGATGCTGAATAAGACAAATCATATAAAGGATGCTGAATAAGACAAATCATAAAAAGGATGCTGAATAAGACAAATCATATAATGGATGCTGAATAAGACAAATCATATAAAGGATGCTAAATAAGGCAAATCATATAAAGGATTCTAAATCATACAAATCATATAAAGGATGTTGAATTAGACAAATCACATAAAGGATGTTGAATGAGACAAATCATAGAAAGGATGCTGAATCATACAAATCATATAAAGGATGCTGAATCATACAAATCATATAAAGGATGTTGAATTCGACAATTCATACAAAGGATGCTGAATCATACAAATCATATAAAGGATGTTGAATGAGACAAATTATATAAAGGATGCTGAATAAGACAAATCATATAAAGGATGCTGAATAAGACAAATCATATAAAGGATGCTGAATAAGACAAATCATATAAAGGATGCTGAATAAGACAAATCATATAAAGGATGCTGAATAAGACAAATCATATGAAGGATGCTGAATAAGACAAATCATATAAAGGATGCTGAATGAGACAAATCATACAAAGGATGCTGAATAAGACAAATCATATAAAGGATGCTGAATTAGACAAATCATATAAAGGATGCTGAATAAGACAAATCATATAAAGGATGCTGAATAAGACAAATCATATAAACGATGCTGAATAAGACAAATCATACAAAGGATGCTGAATGAGACAAATTATATAAAGGATGCTGAATTAGACTAATCATATAAACGATGCTGAATTAGACTAATCATATAAAGGATGCTGAATAAGACAAGTCATATAAAGGATGCTGAATGAGACAAATAATATAAAGGATGCTGAATTAGACAAATCATATAAAGGATGCTGAATTAGACAAATCATAAAAAGGATGCTGAATGAGACAAATAATATAAAGGATGCTGAATTAGACAAATCATATAAAGGATGCTGAATGAGACAAAGAATATAAATCATGCCGAATTGTACAAATCATATAAAGGATGCTGAATAAGACAAATCATGGAAAGGATGCTGAATGAGACAAATCATATAAAGGATGCTGAATAAGACAAGCCATAGAAAGGATGCTGAATAAGACAAATCATGCAAAGGATGCTGAATGAGACAAATCATATAAATGATGCTGAATAAGACAAATCATATAAAGGATGCTGAATTAGACAAATCATATAAAGGATGCTGAATAAGACAAATCATACAAAGGATGCTGAATAAGACAAATCATATAAAGGACGCTGAATGAGACAAATCATATAAAGGATGCTGAATAAGACAAATCATATAAAGGATGCTGAATTAGACAAATCATAAAAGGATGCTGAATAAGACAAATCATATAAAGCATGCTGAATAAGACAAATCATACAAAGGATGCTGAATTAGACAAATCATAAAAAAGGATGCTGAATCAAAAAATCATATAAAGGATGCTGAATCATACAAATCATATAATGGATGCTGCATTGGAAAAATCACACAAGGAATAGTAAATGAGACAAATCATATGAAGGATGCTGAATCATACAAATCATATAAAGGATGCTGAATCATAAAATCATATAAAGGATGCTGAATCATACAAATCATATAAAGGATGCTGCATTGGAAAAATCACACAAGCAATGGTAAATGAGACAAATCATATAAAGGATGCTGAATCATACAAATCATATAAAGGATGCTGAATCATAAAATCATATAAAGGATGCTGAATCATACAAATCATATAAAGGATGTTGAATTCGAGAAATCATATAAAGGATGCTGAATAAGGCAAATCATACAAAGTATGCTGAATGAGACAAATCATGTAAAAGATGTTGAATGAGACAAATCATATAAAGGATGCTGAATCATACAAATCACAGAAAGGATGCTGAATCATACAAATCTTATAAAGAATGTTGAATTCGACAATTCATAAAAAGGATGTTGAATCATACAAATCATATAAAGGATGCTGAATCATAAATATCATAAAAAGGATGCTGAATCATACAAATCATACAAAGGATGCTGAATCATACAAATCATATAAAGGATGTTGAATTCGACAATTCATATAAAGGATGCTGAATCATACAAATCATAAAAAGGATGCTGAATCATACAAATCATATAAAGGATGTTGAATTCGACAATTCATAAAAAGGATGCTGAATCATACAAATCATATAAAGGATGTTGAATTCGACAAATCATATAAAGGATGTTGAATTCGACAATTCATAAAAAGGATGCTGAATCAAACAAATCATATAAAGGATGTTGAATTCGACAATTCATAAAAAGGATGCTGAATCAAACAAATCATATAAAGGATGTTGAATTCGACAAATCATATAAAGGATGCTGAATCATACAAATCATAAAAAGGATGCCGAATCATACAAATCATATAAAGGATGCTGAATCAAACAAATCAGAAAGGATGTTGAATTCGACAATTCATAAAAAGGATGCTGAATAAGACAAATGATATAAAGGATGCTGAATAAGACAAATCATATAAAGGATGCTGAATAAGACAAATCATATAAAGGATGCTGAATAAGACAAATAATATAAAGGATGCTGAATAAGACAAATCATATAAAGGATGCTAAATAAGACAAATCATACAAAGGATTCTGTATCATACAAATCATATAAAGGATGTTGAATTAGACAAATCATAGAAAGGATGCTGAATCATACAAATCATATAAAGGCTGCTGAATCATACAAATCATTTAAAGGATGTTGAATTCGACAATTCATAGAAAGGATGCTGAATAAGACAAATCATATCAAGGATGCTGGATCATACAAATCATATAAAGGATGCCGCATTGGAAAAATCACACAAGGAATGGTAAATGAGACAAATCATATAAAGGATGCTGAATCATACAAATCATATAAAGGATGCTGAATCATACAAATCATATATAGGATGCTGCATTGGAAAAATCACACAAGGAATGGTACATGAGACAAATCATACAAAGGATGCTGAATCATACAAATCATAAAAAGGATGCTGAATCATACAAATCATATAAAGGATGCTGCATTGGAAAAATCACACAAGGAATGGAAAATGAGACAAATCATAGAAAGGATGCTGAATCATACAAATCATATAAAGGATGCTGAATCATAAAATCATATAAAGGATGCTGAATAATACAAATCATAAAAAGGATGCTGCATTGGAAAAATCACACAAGCAATGGTAAATGAGACAAATCATTTAAAGGATGCTGAATCATACAAATCATATAAAGGATGCTGAATCATAAAATCATATAAAGGATGCTGAATCATACAAATCATATAAAGGATGCTGCATTGGAAAAATCACACAAGGAATAGTAAATGAGACAAATCATATAAAGGATGCTGAATCATACAAATCATATAAAGGATGCTGAATTGGAAAAATCAAACAAGGAATAGTAAATGAGACAAATCATATAAAAGATGCTGAATCATACAAATCATATAAAGGATGCTGCATTGGAAAAATCACACAAGGAATGGTAAATGAGACAAATCATATGAAGGACGCTGAATGAGACAAATCATAAAAAGTAGGTTGAATTATACAAATCATATAAAAGATGTTGAATCATACAAATCCTATAAAGGATGCTGAATCATACAAATCATATAAAGGATGCTGAATCATACAAATCATATAAAGGATGTTGAATTCGAGAAATCATATGAAGGATGCTGAATAAGACGAATCATACAAAGTATGCTGAATGAGACAAATCATGTAAAGGATGTTGAATGAGACAAATCATATAAAGGATGCTGAATCATACAAATCACAGAAAGGATGCTGAATCATACAAATCTTATAAAGTATGTTGAATTCGACAATTCATAAAAAGGATGTTGAATCATACAAATCATATAAAGGATGCTGAATCATACAAATCATAAAAATGATGCTGAATCATACAAATCATACAAAGGATGCTGAATCAAACAAATCATATAAAGGATGCTGAATCATACAAATCATATAAAGGATGTTGAATTCGACAATTCATATAAAGGATGCTGAATCATACAAATCATAAAAAGGATGCTGAATCATACAAATCATATAAAGGATGTTGAATTCGACAATTCATAAAAAGGATGCTGAATCATACAAATCATATAAAGGATGTTGAATCAAACAAATCATAGAAAGGATGTTGAATTCGACAAATCATAAAAAGGATGCTGAATCATACAAATCATAAAAAGGATGCCGAATCGTACAAATCATATAAAGGATGCTGAATCAAACAAATCATATAAAGGATGTTGAATTCGACAATTCATAAAAAGGATGCTGAATAAGACAAATCACATAAAGGATGCTGAATAAGGCAACTCATGTAAAGGATGCTGAATAAGACAAATCATATAAAGGATGCTGAATAAGACAAATTATATAAAGGATGCTGAATAAGACAAATCATAAAAAGGATGCTGAATAAGACAAATCATATAATGGATGCTGAATAAGACAAATCATATAAAGGATGCTAAATAATGCAAATCATATAAAGGATTCTAAATCATACAAATCATATAAAGGATGTTGAATTAGACAAATCACATAAAGGATGTTGAATGAGACAAATCATAGAAAGGATGCTGAATCATACAAATCATATAAAGGATGCTGAATCATACAAATCATATAAAGGATGTTGAATTCGACAATTCATACAAAGGATGCTGAATCATACAAATCATATAAAGGATGTTGAATGAGACAAATTATATAAAGGATGCTGAATGAGATAAATCATATAAAGGATGCTGAATAAGACAAATCATATAAAGGATGCTGAATAAGACAAATCATATAAAGGATGCTGAATAAGACAAATCATATAAAGGATGCTGAATAAGACAAATCATATGAAGGATGCTGAATAAGGCAAATCATATAAAGGATGCTGAATGAGACAAATCATATGAAGGATGCTGAATAAGACAAATCATATAAAGGATGCTGAATTAGACAAATCATATAAAGGATGCTGAATAAGACAAATCATATAAAGGATGCTGAATAAGACAAATCATATAAACGATGCTGAATAAGACAAATCATACAAAGGATGCTGAATGAGACAAATCATATAAAGGATGCTGAATTAGACTAATCATATAAAGGATGCTGAATTAGACTAATCATATAAAGGATGCTGAATAAGACAAGTCATATAAAGGATGCTGAATGAGACAAATAATATAAAGGATGCTGAATTAGACAAATCATATAAAGGATGCTGAATAAGACAAATCATAAAAAGGATGCTGAATGAGACAAATAATATAAAGGATGCTGAATTAGACAAATCATTTAAAGGATGCTGAATGAGACAAAGAATATAAATCATGCCGAATTGTACAAATCATATAAAGGATGCTGAATAAGACAAATCATGTAAAGGATGCTGAATAAGACAAATCATATAAAGGATGCTGAATTAGACAAATCCTATAAAGGATGCTGAATAAGACAAATCATACAAAGGATGCTGAATAAGACAAATCATATAAAGGACGCTGAATGAGACAAATCATATAAAGGATGCTGAATAAGACAAATCATATAAAGGATGTTGAATTAGACAAATCATATAAAGGATGCTGAATAAGACAAATCATATAAAGCATGCTGAATAAGACAAATCATACAAAGGATGCTGAATTAGACAAATCATAAAAAAGGATGCTGAATCAAAAAATCATATAAAGGATGCTGAATCATACAAATCATATAATGGATGCTGCATTGGAAAAATCACACAAGGAATAGTAAATGAGACAAATCATATGAAGGATGCTGAATCATACAAATCATATAAAGGATGCTGAATCATAAAATCATATAAAGGATGCTGAATCATACAAATCATATAAAGGATGCTGCATTGGAAAAATCACACAAGCAATGGTAAATGAGACAAATCATATAAAGGATGCTGAATCATACAAATCATATAAAGGATGCTGAATCATAAAATCATATAAAGGATGCTGAATCATACAAATCATATAAAGGATGTTGAATTCGAGAAATCATATAAAGGATGCTGAATAAGGCAAATCATACAAAGTATGCTGAATGAGACAAATCATGTAAAGGATGTTGAATGAGACAAATCATATAAAGGATGCTGAATCATACAAATCACAGAAAGGATGCTGAATCATACAAATCTTATAAAGAATGTTGAATTCGACAATTCATAAAAAGGATGTTGAATCATACAAATCATATAAAGGATGCTGAATCATACAAATCATAAAAAGAATGCTGAATCATACAAATCATACAAAGGATGCTGAATCATACAAATCATATAAAGGATGTTGAATTCGACAATTCATATAAAGGATGCTGAATCATACAAATCATAAAAAGGATGCTGAATCATACAAATCATATAAAGGATGTTGAATTCGACAATTCATAAAAAGGATGCTGAATCATACAAATCATATAAAGGATGTTGAATTCGACAAATCATATAAAGGATGTTGAATTCGACAATTCATAAAAAGGATGCTGAATCAAACAAATCATATAAAGGATGTTGAATTCGACAATTCATAAAAAGGATGCTGAATCAAACAAATCATATAAAGGATGTTGAATTCGACAATTCATAGAAAGGATGCTGAATAAGACAAATCATATAAAGGATGCTGAATCATACAAATCATATAAAGGATGTTGAATTAGACAAATCATATAAAGGATGTTGAATGAGACAAATCACATAAAGGATGCTGAATTAGACAAATCATATAAAGGATGCTGAATAAGACAAATCATATAAAGGATGCTGAATAAGACAAATCATATAAAGGATGCTGAATAAGACAAATCATATAAAGGATGCTGAATAAGACAAATCATATAAAGGATGCTGAATGAGACAAATCATATAAAGGATGCTGAATAAGACAAATCATATAAAGGATGCTGAATTAGACAAATCATATAAAGGATGCTGAATTAGACAAATCATATAAAGGATGCTGAATTAGACAAATCATATAAAGGATGCTGAATAAGACAAATCATATAAAGGATGCTGAATAAGACAAATCATATGAAGGACGCTGAATGAGACAAATCATATAAAGGATGCTGAATAAGACAAATCATATAAAGGATGCTGAATTCGACAAATCATATAAAGGATGCTGAATAAGACAAATCATATAAAGGATGCTGAATAAGACAAATCACATAAAGGATGCTGAATTAGACAAATCATAAAAAAGGATGCTGAATAAGACAAATCATATAAAGGATGCAGAATTAGACAAATCATATAAAGGATGCTGAATAAGACAAATCATATAAAGGATGCTGAATAAGACAAATCATATAAAGGATGCTGAATGAGAAAAATCAAATAAAGGATGCTGAATGAGACAAATCATATAAAGGATGCTGAATTAGACAAATTGTATAAAGGATGCTGAGTGAGACAAATCATATAAAGGATGCTGAATTAGACAAGTCATAAAAAAGGATGCTGAATAAGACAAATCATATAAAGGATGCAGAATTAGACAAATCATATAAAGGATGCTGAATAAGACAAATCATATAAAGGATGCTGAATAAGACAAATCATATAAAGGATGCTGAATGAGAAAAATCATATAAAGGATGCTGAATGAGACAAATCATAAAAAGGATGCTGAATTAGACAAATTGTATAAAGGATGCTGAATTAGACAAATCAGATAAAGGATGCTGAATAAGACAAATCATATAAAGGATGCTGAATAAGACAAATCATATAAAGGATGCTGAATGAGACAAATCATATAAAGGATGCTGAATGAGACAAATCATATAAAGGATGCTGAATGAGACAAATCATATAAAGGATGCTGAATGAGACAAATCATGTAGAGGATGCTGAATAAGACAAATTATATCAAGGATGCTGAATTAGACAAATCATATAAAGGATGCTGAATAAGACAAATCATATAAAGGATGCTGTAAAAGACAAATCATAGAAAGGATGCTGAATAAGACAAATCATACAAAGGATGCTGAATGAGACAAATCATATGAAGGATGGTGAATTAGACCAATCATAGAAAGGATGCTGAATAAGACAAATCATATAAAGGATGCTGAATCAGACAAATAATATAAAGGATGCTGAATAAGACAAATCGTATAAAGGATGCTGAATGAGACAAATAATATAAAGGATGCTGAATAAGACAAATCATATAAAGGATGCTGAATGAGACAAATCATATAAAGGATGCTGAATAAGACAAATCATATACAGGATGCTGCATTAGACAAATCATACAAAGGATGCTGAATAAGACAAATCATACAAAGGATGCTGAATGAGACAAATCATAAAAAGGATGCTGAATTAGACTAATCATATAAGGGATGCTGAATTAGACTAATCATATAAAGGATGCTGAATGAGACAAATCATATAAAGGATGCTGAATAAGACAAATCATATACAGGATGCTGCATTAGACAAATCATACAAAGGATGCTGAATAAGACAAATCATACAAAGGATGCTGAATGAGACAAATCATAAAAAGGATGCTGAATTAGACTAATCATATAAGGGATGCTGAATTAGACTAATCATATAAAGGATGCTGAATAAGACAAATCATATAAAGGATGCTGTAAAAGACAAATCATAGAAAGGATGCTGAATAAGACAAATCATACAAAGGATGCTGAATGAGACAAATCATATGAAGGATGGTGAATTAGACCAATCATAGAAAGGATGCTGAATAAGACAAATCATATAAAGGATGCTGAATCAGACAAATAATATAAAGGATGCTGAATAAGACAAATCGTATAAAGGATGCTGAATGAGACAAATAATATAAAGGATGCTGAATAAGACAAATCATATAAAGGATGCTGAATGAGACAAATCATATAAAGGATGCTGAATAAGACAAATCATATACAGGATGCTGCATTAGACAAATCATACAAAGGATGCTGAATAAGACAAATCATACAAAGGATGCTGAATGAGACAAATCATAAAAAGGATGCTGAATTAGACTAATCATATAAGGGATGCTGAATTAGACTAATCATATAAAGGATGCTGAATAAGACAAATCATATAAAGGATGCTGAATAAGTCAAATCATATGAAGGATGCTGAATGAGACATATCATATAAAGGATGCTGAATAAGACAAATCATATAAAGGATGCTGAATTAGACAAATCATATAAAGGATGCTCAATAAGACAAATCATACAAAGGATGCTGAATAAGACAAATCATATAAAGGATGCTGAATAAGTCAAATCATATGAAGGATGCTGAATGAGACATATCATATAAAGGATGCTGAATAAGACAAATCATATAAAGGATGCTGAATTAGACAAATCATATAAAGGATGCTCAATAAGACAAATCATACAAAGGATGCTGAATAAGACAAATCATATAAAGGATGCTGAATGAGACAAATCATATAAAGGATGCTGAATAAGACAAATCATATAAAGGATGTTGAATTAGACAAATCATATAAAGGATGCTGAATAAGACAAATCATATAAAGGATGCTGAATAAGACAAATCATATAAAGGATGCTGAAGAAGACAAATCATATAAAGGATGCTGAATTAGACAAATCATAAAAAGGGTGCTGAATAAGACAAATCATATAAAGGATGCTGAATTAGAAAAATCATATAATGGATGCTGAATAAGACAAATCATATAAAGGATGCTGAATAAGACAAATCATAGAAAGGATGCTGAATTAGACAAATCATATGAAGGATGCTGAATGAGACAAATCATATAAAGGATGCTGAATGAGACAAATCATATAAAGGACGCTGAATTAGACAAATAATATAAAGGATGCTGAATTAGACAAATCATATAAAGGATGTTGAATAAGACAAATCACATAAAGGATGCTGAATTAGACAAATCATATAAAGGATGCTGAATGAGACAAATCATATAAAGGATGCTGAATAAGGCAAATCATATAAAGGATGCTGAATTAGACATATCATACAAAGGATGCTGAATTAGACAAATCATTTAAAGGATGCTGAACAAGACAAATCATATAAAGGATGTTGAATAAGACAAATCATATAAAGGATGCTGAATAAGACAAATCATATGAAGGATGCTGAATTAGACAAATCATTAAAAGGATGCTGAATAAGATAAATCATATAAAGGATGTTGAATAAGACAAATCATATGAAGGATGCTGAATAAGACAAATCATATAAAGGATGCTGAATAAGACAAATCATATAAAGGATGCTGAATCATACAAATCATATAAAGGATGCTGAATCATACAAATCATATAAAGGATGCTGAATTAGACAAATCATACAAAGGATGTTGAATAAGACAAATCATATAAAGGATGCTGAATAAGACAAATCATATAAAGTATGCTGAATAGGACAAATCATATAAAGGATGCGGAATAAGACAAATCATATAAAGGATGCTGATTTAGACAAATCATATAAAGGATGCTGAATAAGACAAATCATATAAAGGATGCTGAATCATACAAATCATATAAAGGATGCTGAATTAGACAAATCATACAAAGGATGTTGAATAAGACAAATCATATGAAGGATGCTGAATCATACAAATCATATAAAGGATGCTGAATCATACAAATCAAATAAAGGATGCTGAATTAGACAAATCATACAAAGGATGTTGAATCATACAAATCTTATAAATGATGCTGAATCATACAAATCATATAAAGGATGTTGAATTCGACAAATCATAAAAAGGATGCTGAATGAGACAAATCATATGAAGGATGCTGAATCATACAAATCATATAAAGGATGCTGAATCATACAAATCATATAAAGGATGCTGAATGAGGCAAATCATATAAAGGATGCTGAATGAGACAAATCATATAAAGGTTGCTGAATAAGACAAATCATATAAAGGATGCTGAATTAGACAAATCATATAAAGGATGCTGAATAAGACAAATCATATGAAGGATGCTGAATTAGACAAATCATATAAAGGATGCTGAATAAGACAAATCATATAAAGGATGTTGAATAAGACAAATCATATCAAGGATGGTGAATAAGACAAATCATATAAAGGATGCTGAATAAGACAAATCATATAAAGGATGTTGAATATGACAAATCATATAAAGGATGCTGAACAAGGCAAATCATATGAAGGATGCTGAATAAGACAAACCATATAAAGGATGCTGAATATGACAAATCATATAAAGGATGCTGAATAAGACAAATCATATAAAGGATGCTGAGTAAGACAAATCATATAAAGGATGCTGAATAAGACAAATCATATAAAGGATGCTGAATAAGACAAATCACATAAAGGATGCTGAATTAGACAAATCATAAAAAAGGATGCTGAATAAGACAAATCATATAAAGGATGCAGAATTAGACAAATCATATAAAGGATGCTGAATAAGACAAATCATATAAAGGATGCTGAATAAGACAAATCATATAAAGGATGCTGATTAAGACAAATCATATGAAGGACGCTGAATGAGACAAATCATATAAAGGATGCTGAATAAGACAAATCATATAAAGGATGCTGAATTCGACAAATCATATAAAGGATGCTGAATAAGACAAATCATATAAAGGATGCTGAATAAGACAAAATACATAAAGGATGCTGAATTAGACAAATCATAAAAAAGGATGCTGAATAAGACAAATCATATAAAGGATGCAGAATTAGACAAATCATATAAAGGATGCTGAATAAGACAAATCATATAAAGGATGCTGAATAAGACAAATCATATAAAGGATGCTGAATGAGAAAAATCAAATAAAGGATGCTGAATGAGACAAATCATATAAAGGATGCTGAATTAGACAAATTGTATAAAGGATGCTGAGTGAGACAAATCATATAAAGGATGCTGAATTAGACAAGTCATAAAAAAGGATGCTGAATAAGACAAATCATATAAAGGATGCAGAATTAGACAAATCATATAAAGGATGCTGAATAAGACAAATCATATAAAGGATGCTGAATAAGACAAATCATATAAAGGATGCTGAATGAGAAAAATCATATGAAGGATGCTGAATTAGACAAATCATATGAAGGATGCTGAATGAGACAAATCATATAAAGGATGCTGAATGAGACAAATCATATAAAGGACGCTGAATTAGACAAATAATATAAAGGATGCTGAATTAGACAAATCATATAAAGGATGTTGAATAAGACAAATCACATAAAGGATGCTGAATTAGACAAATCATATAAAGGATGCTGAATGAGACAAATCATATAAAGGATGCTGAATAAGGCAAATCATATAAAGGATGCTGAATTAGACATATCATACAAAGGATGCTGAATTAGACAAATCATTTAAAGGATGCTGAACAAGACAAATCATATAAAGGATGTTGAATAAGACAAATCATATAAAGGATGCTGAATAAGACAAATCATATGAAGGATGCTGAATTAGACAAATCACTAAAAGGATGCTGAATAAGATAAATCATATAAAGGATGTTGAATAAGACAAATCATATGAAGGAGGCTGAATAAGACAAATCATATAAAGGATGCTGAATAAGACAAATCATATAAAGGATGCTGAATCATACAAATCATATAAAGGATGCTGAATCATACAAATCATATAAAGGATGCTGAATTAGACAAATCATACAAAGGATGTTGAATAAGACAAATCATATAAAGGATGCTGAATAAGACAAATCATATAAAGTATGCTGAATAGGACAAATCATATAAAGGATGCGGAATAAGACAAATCATATAAAGGATGCTGATTTAGACAAATCATATAAAGGATGCTGAATAAGACAAATCATATAAAGGATGCTGAATCATACAAATCATATAAAGGATGCTGAATTAGACAAATCATACAAAGGATGTTGAATAAGACAAATCATATGAAGGATGCTGAATCATACAAATCATAGAAAGGATGCTGAATCATACAAATCAAATAAAGGATGCTGAATTAGACAAATCATACAAAGGATGTTGAATAAGACAAATCATAGAAAGGATGCTGAATCATACAAATCTTATAAATGATGCTGAATCATACAAATCATATAAAGGATGTTGAATTCGACAAATCATAAAAAGGATGCTGAATGAGACAAATCATATGAAGGATGCTGAATCATACAAATCATATAAAGGATGCTGAATCATACAAATCATACAAAGGATGCTGAATGAGGCAAATCATATAAAGGATGCTGAATGAGACAAATCATATAAAGGTTGCTGAATAAGACAAATCATATAAAGGATGCTGAATTAGACAAATCATATAAAGGATGCTGAATAAGACAAATCATATGAAGGATGCTGAATTAGACAAATCATATAAAGGATGCTGAATAAGACAAATCATATAAAGGATGTTGAATAAGACAAATCATATCAAGGATGGTGAATAAGACAAATCATATAAAGGATGCTGAATAAGACAAATCATATAAAGGATGTTGAATATGACAAATCATATAAAGGATGCTGAATAAGGCAAATCATATGAAGGATGCTGAATAAGACAAACCATATAAAGGATGCTGAATATGACAAATCATATAAAGGATGCTGAATAAGACAAATCATATAAAGGATGCTGAGTAAGACAAATCATATAAAGGATGCTGAATAAGACAAATCATATAAAGGATGCTGAAAAAGACAAATCATATAAAGGATGCTGAATCATAAAATCATATAAAGGATGCTGAATCATACAAATCATATAAAGGATGCTGCATTGGGAAAATCACACAAGCAATGGTAAATGAGACAAATCATATAAAGGATGCTGAATCATACAAATCATATAAAGGATGCTGAATCATAAAATCATGTAAAGGATGCTGAATCATACAAATCATATAAAGGATGTTGATTTCGAGAAATCATATAAAGGATGCTGAATAAGGCAAATCATACAAAGTATGCTGAATGAGACAAATCATGTAAAGGATGGTGAATGAGACAAATCATATAAAGGATGCTGACTCATACAAATCACAGAAAGGATGCTGAATCATACAAATCTTATAAAGAATGTTGAATTCGACAATTCATAAAAAAGATGTTGAATCATACAAATCATATAAAGGATGCTGAATCATACAAATCATAAAAAGGATGCTGAATCATACAAATCATACAAAGGATGCTGAATCATACAAATCATATAAAGGATGTTGAATTCGACAATTCATATAAAGGATGCTGAATCATACAAATCATAAAAAGGATGCTGAATCATACAAATCATATAAAGGATGTTGAATTCGACAATTCATAAAAAGGATGCTGAATCATACAAATCATATAAAGGAAGTTGAATTCGACAAATCATATAAAGGATGTTGAATTCGACAATTCATTAAAAGGATGCTGATTCAAACAAATCATATAAAGGATGTTGAATTCGACAATTCATAAAAAGGATGCTGAATCAAACAAATCATATAAAGGATGTTGAATTCGACAAATCATATAAAGGATGCTGAATCATACAAATCATAAAAAGGATGCCGAATCATACAAATCATATAAAGGATGCTGAATCAAACAAATCAGAAAGGATGTTGAATTCGACAATTCATAAAAAGGATGCTGAATAAGACAAATCATGTAAAGGATGCTGAATAAGACAAATCATATAAAGGATGCTGAATAAGACAAATCAAATAAAGGATGCTGAATAAGACAAATCATAAAAAGGATGATGAATAAGACAAATAATATAAAGGATGCTGAATAAGACAAATCATATAAAGGATGCTAAATAAGACAAATCATACAAAGGATTCTGAATCATACAAATCATATAAAGGATGTTGAATTAGACAAATCATAGAAAGGATGCTGAATCATACAAATCATATAAAGGATGCTGAATCATACAAATCATTTAAAGGATGTTGAATTCGACAATTCATAGAAAGGATGCTGAATAAGACAAATCATATAAAGGATGCTGAATCATACAAATCATATAAAGGATGTTGAATTAGACAAATCATATAAAGGATGTTGAATGAGACAAATCACATAAAGGATGCTGAACAAGACAAATCATATAAAGGATGCTGAATAAGACAAATCATATAAAGGATGCTGAATAAGACAAATCATATAAAGGATGCTGAATGAGACAAATCATAAAAAGGATGCTGAATAAGACAAATCATATAAAGGATGCTGAATTAGACAAATCATATAAAGGATGCTGAATTAGACAAATCATATAAAGGATGCTGAATTAGACAAATCATATAAAGGATGCTGAATAAGACAAATCATATAAAGGATGCTGAATAAGACAAATCATATGAAGGACGCTGAATGAGACAAATCATATAAAGGATGCTGAATAAGACAAATCATATAAAGGATGCTGAATTCGACAAATCATATAAAGGATGCTGAATAAGACAAATCATATAAAGGATGCTGAATTAGACAAATCATAAAAAAGGATGCTGAATAAGACAAATCATATAAAGGATGCAGAATTAGACAAATCATATAAAGGATGCTGAATAAGACAAATCATATAAAGGATGCTGAATAAGACAAATCATATAAAGGATGCTGAATGAGAAAAATCAAATAAAGGATGCTGAATGAGACAAATCATATAAAGGATGCTGAATTAGACAAATTGTATGAAGGATGCTGAGTGAGACAAATCATATAAAGGATGCTGAATTAGACAAGTCATAAAAAAGGATGCTGAATAAGACAAATCATATAAAGGATGCAGAATTAGACAAATCATATAAAGGATGCTGAATAAGACAAATCATATAAAGGATGCTGAATAAGACAAATCATATTAAGGATGCTGAATGAGAAAAATCATATAAAGGATGCTGAATGAGACAAATCATAAAAAGGATGCTGAATTAGACAAATTGTATAAAGGATGCTGAATGAGACAAATCATATAAAGGATGCTGAATAAGACAAATCATATAAAGGATGCTGAATAAGACAAATCATATAAAGGATGCTGAATGAGACAAATCATATAAAGGATGCTGAATGAGACAAATCATATAAAGGATGCTGAATGAGACAACTCATATAAAGGATGCTGAATGAGACAAATCATGTAGAGGCTGCTGAATAAGACAAATTATATCAAGGATGCTGAATTAGACAAATCATATAAAGGATGCTGAATAAGACAAATCATATAAAGGATGCTGTAAAAGACAAATCATAGAAAGGATGCTGAATAAGACAAATCATACAAAGGATGCTGAATGAGACAAATCATATGAAGGATGGTGAATTAGACCAATCATAGAAAGGATGCTGAATAAGACAAATCATATAAAGAATGCTGAATCAGACAAATAATAGAAAGGATGCTGAATAAGACAAATCGTATAAAGGATGCTGAATGAGACAAATAATATAAAGGATGCTGAATAAGACAAATCATATAAAGGATGCTGAATGAGACAAATCATATAAAGGATGCTGAATAAGACAAATCATATAAAGGATGCTGCATTAGACAAATCATACAAAGGATGCTGAATAAGACAAATCATACAAAGGATGCTGAATGAGACAAATCATATAAAGGATGCTGAATTAGCCTAATCATATAAAGGATGCTGAATTAGACTAATCATATAAAGGATGCTGAATAAGACAAATCATACAAAGGATGCTGAATGAGACAAATCATATAAAGGATGCTGAATTAGCCTAATCATATAAAGGATGCTGAATTAGACAAATCATATAAAGGATGTTGAATGAGACAAATCACATAAAGGATGCTGAACAAGACAAATCATATAAAGGATGCTGAATAAGACAAATCATATAAAGGATGCTGAATAAGACAAATCATATAAAGGATGCTGAATGAGACAAATCATATAAAGGATGCTGAATAAGACACATCATATAAAGGATGCTGAATTAGACAAATCATATAAAGGATGCTGAATTAGACAAATCATATAAAGGATGCTGAATTAGACAAATAATATAAAGGATGCTGAATAAAACAAATCATATAAAGGATGCTGAATAAGACAAATCATATGAAGGACGCTGAATGAGACAAATCATATAAAGGATGCTGAATAAGACAAATCATATAAAGGATGCTGAATTCGACAAATCATATAAAGGATGCTGAATAAGACAAATCATATAAAGGATGCTGAATAAGACAAATCATATAAAGGATGCAGAATTAGACAAATCATATAAAGGATGCTGAATAAGACAAATCATATAAAGGATGCTGAATAAGACAAATCATATAAAGGATGCTGAATGAGAAAAATCAAATAAAGGATGCTGAATGAGACAAATCATATAAAGGATGCTGAATTAGACAAATTGTATGAAGGATGCTGAGTGAGACAAATCATATAAAGGATGCTGAATTAGACAAGTCATAAAAAAGGATGCTGAATAAGACAAATCATATAAAGGATGCAGAATTAGACAAATCATATAAAGGATGCTGAATAAGACAAATCATATAAAGGATGCTGAATAAGACAAATCATATTAAGGATGCTGAATGAGAAAAATCATATAAAGGATGCTGAATGAGACAAATCATAAAAAGGATGCTGAATTAGACAAATTGTATAAAGGATGCTGAATGAGACAAATCATATAAAGGATGCTGAATAAGACAAATCATATAAAGGATGCTGAATAAGACAAATCATATTAAGGATGCTGAATGAGACAAATCATATAAAGGATGCTGAATGAGACAAATCATATAAAGGATGCTGAATGAGACAAATCATATAAAGGATGCTGAATGAGACAAATCATGTAGAGGCTGCTGAATAAGACAAATTATATCAAGGATGCTGAATTAGACAAATCATATAAAGGATGCTGAATAAGACAAATCATATAAAGGATGCTGTAAAAGACAAATCATAGAAAGGATGCTGAATAAGACAAATCATACAAAGGATGCTGAATGAGACAAATCATATGAAGGATGGTGAATTAGACCAATCATAGAAGGGATGCTGAATAAGACAAATCATATAAAGAATGCTGAATCAGACAAATAATATAAAGGATGCTGAATAAGACAAATCGTATAAAGGATGCTGAATGAGACAAATAATATGAAGGATGCTGAATAAGACAAATCATATAAAGGATGCTGAATGAGACAAATCATATAAAGGATGCTGAATAAGACAAATCATATAAAGGATGCTGCATTAGACAAATCATACAAAGGATGCTGAATAAGACAAATCATACAAAGGATGCTGAATGAGACAAATCATATAAAGGATGCTGAATTAGCCTAATCATATAAAGGATGCTGAATTAGACTAATCATATAAAGGATGCTGAATAAGACAAATCATATAAAGGATGCTGAATAAGACAAATCATATAAAGGATGCTGAATATGGCAAATCATATAAAGGATGCTGAATAAGTCAAATCATATGAAGGATGCTGAATGAGACATATCATATAAAGGATGCTGAATAAGACAAATCATATAAAGGATGCTGAGTTAGACAAATCATATAAAGGATGCTCAATAAGACAAATCATACAAAGGATGCTGAATAAGACAAATCATATAAAGGATGCCGAATGAGACAAATCATATAAAGGCTGCTGAATAAGACAAATCATATAAAGGATGTTGAATTAGACAAATCATATAAAGGATGCTGAATAAGACAAATCATATAAAGGATGCTGAATAAGACAAATCATATAAAGGATGCTGAATAAGACAAATCATATAAAGGATGCTGAATTAGACAAATCATATAAAGGATGCTGAATAAGACAAATCATATAAAGGATGCTGAATTAGAAAAATCATATAAAGGATGCTGAATAAGACAAATCATATAAAGGATGCTGAATAAGACAAAGCATAGAAAGGATGCTGAATTAGACAAATCATATGAAGGATGCTGAATGAGACAAATCATATAAAGGATGCTGAATGAGACAAATCATATAAAGGACGCTGAATTAGACAAATAATATAAAGGATGCTGAATTAGACAAATCATATAAAGGATGTTGAATAAGACAAATCACATAAAGGATGCTGAATTAGACAAATCATATAAAGGATGCTGAATGAGACAAATCATATAAAGGATGCTGAATAAGGCAAATCATATAAAGGATGCTGAATTAGACATATCATACAAAGGATGCTGAATTAGACAAATCATTTAAAGGATGCTGAACAAGACAAATCATATAAAGGATGTTGAATAAGACAAATCATTTTAAGGATGCTGAATAAGACAAATCATATGAAGGATGCTGAATTAGACAAATCATATAAAGGATGCTGAATAAGATAAATCATATAAAGGGTGTTGAATAAGACAAATCATATGAAGGATGCTGAATAAGACAAATCATATAAAGGATGCTGAATAAGACAAATCATATAAAGGATGCTGAATCATACAAATCATATAAAGGATGCTGAATTAGACAAATCATACAAAGGATGTTGAATAAGACAAATCATATAAAGGATGCTGAATAAGACAAATCATATAAAGTATGCTGAATAGGACAAATCATATCAAGGATGCGGATTAAGACAAATCATATAAAGGATGCTGATTTAGACAAATCATATAAAGGATGCTGAATAAGACAAATCATATAAAGGATGCTGAATCATACAAATCATATAAAGGATGCTGAATTAGACAAATCATACAAAGGATGTTGAATAAGACAAATCATATGAAGGATGCTGAATCATACAAATCATATAAAGGATGCTGAATCATACAAATCATATAAAGGATGCTGAATTAGACAAATCATACAAAGGATGTTGAATAAGTCAAATCATAGAAAGGATGCTGAATCATACAAATCTTATAAATGATGCTGAATCATACAAATCATATAAAGGATGTTGAATTCGACAAATCATAAAAAGGATGCTGAATGAGACAAATCATATGAAGGATGCTGAATCATACAAATCATATAAAGGATGCTGAATCATACAAATCATATAAAGGATGCGGAATGAGGCAAATCATATAAAGGATGCTGAATGAGACAAATCATATAAAGGTTGCTGAATAAGACAAATCATATAAAGGATGCTGAATTAGACAAATCATATAAAGGATGCTGAATAAGACAAATCATATGAAGGATGCTGAATTAGACAAATCACATAAAGGATGCTGAATAAGACAAATCATATAAAGGATGTTGAATAAGACAAATCATATCAAGGATGGTGAATAAGACAAATCATATAAAGGATGCTGAATAAGACAAATCATATAAAGGATGTTGAATATGACAAATCATATAAAGGATGCTGAATAAGACAAATCATATGAAGGATGCTGAATAAGACAAATCATATAAAGGATGCTGAATATGACAAATCATATAAAGGATGCTGAATAAGACAAATCATATAAAGGATGCTGAGTAAGACAAATCATATAAAGGATGCTGAATAAGACAAATCATATAAAGGATGCTGAAAAAGACAAATCATATAAAGGATGCTGAATTAGACAAATCATATGAAGGATGCTGAATGAGACAAATCATATAAAGGATGCTGAATTAGACCAATCATAGAAAGGATGCTGAATAAGACAAATCATATAAAGGATGCTGAATCAGACAAATAATATAAAGGATGCTGAATAAGACAAATCGTATAAAGGATGCTGAATGAGACAAATAATATAAAGGATGCTGAATAAGACAAATCATATAAAGGATGCTGAATGAGGCAAATCATATAAAGGATGCTGAATAAGACAAATCATATAAAGGATGCTGCATTAGACAAATCATATAAAGGATGCTGAATAAGACAAATCATACAAAGGATGCTGAATGAGACAAATCATATAAAGGATGCTGAATTAGACTAATCATATAAAGGATGTTGAATTAGACTAATCATATAAAGGATGCTGAATAAGACAAATCATATAAAGGATGCTGAATAAGACAAATCATATAAAGGATGCTGAATATGACAAATCATATAAAGGATGCTGAATAAGTCAAATCATATGAAGGATGCTGAATGAGACAAATCATATAAAGGATGCTGAATAAGACAAATCATATAAAGGATGTTGAATAAGACAAATCATATAAAGGATGCTGAATAAGACAAATCATATGAAGGATGCTGAATAGACAAATCATATAAAGGATGCTGAAAAAGACAAATCATATAAAGGATGTTGAATAAGACAAATCATATAAAAGATGCTGAATAAGACAAATCATATAAAGGATGCTGAATCATACAAATCATATAAAGGATGCTGAATTAGACAAATCATACAAAGGATGTTGAATAAGACAAACCATATAAAGGATGCTGAATAAGACAAATCATATAAAGGATGCTGAATAGGACAAATCATATAAAGGATGCGGAATAAGACAAATCATATCAAGGATGCTGAATAAGACAAATCATATAAAGGATGCTGATTTAGACAAATCATATAAAGGATGCTGAATAAGACAAATCATATAAAGGATGCTGAATTCGACAAATCATATAAAGGATGCTGAATGAGACAAATCATATAAAGGATGCTGAATCATACAAATCATAGAAAGGATGCTGAATTAGACAATTCATACAAAGGGTGTTGGAATAAGACAAATCATAGAAAGGATGCTGAATCATACAAATCTTATAAATGATGCTGAATCATACAAATCATATAAAGGATGTTGAATTCGACAAATCATAAAAAGGATGCTGAATGAGACAAATCATATAAAGGATGCTGAATCATACAAATCATATAAAGGATGCTGAATCATACAAATCATATAAAGGATGCTGAATGAGACAAATCATATAAAGGATGCTGAATGCGACAAATCATATAAAGGTTGCTGAATAAGACAAATCATATAAAGGATGCTGAATTAGACAAATCATATAAAGGATGCTGAATAAGACAAATCATATGAAGGATGCTGAATTAGACAAATCATATAAAGGATGCTGAATAAGACAAATCATATAAAGGAAGTTGAATAAGACAAATCATATCAAGGATGGTGAATAAGACAAATCATATAAAGGATGCTGAATAAGACAAATCATATAAAGGATGCTGAATACGACAAATCATATAAAGGATGCTGAATAAGACAAATCATATAATGGATGCTGAATAAGACAAATCATATAAAGGATGCTGAATAAGACAAATCATATGAAGGATGCTGAATAAGACAAATCATATAAAGGATGCTGAATATGACAAATCATATAAAGGATGTTGAATAAGACAAATCATATAAAGGATGCTGAGTAAGACAAATCATATAAAGGATGCTGAATAAGACAAATCATATAAAGGATGCTGAATAAGACAAATCATATAAAGGATGCTGAATTAGACAAATCATATGAAGGATGCTGAATGGGACAATTCATATAAAGGATGCTGAATGAGACAGATCATATAAAGGACGCTGAATTACACAAATAATATAAAGGATGCTGAATTAGACAAATCATATAAAGGATGCTGAATAAGACAAATCATATAAAGGATGCTGAATGAGACAAATCATATAAAGGATGCTGAATAAGGCAAATCATATAAAGGATGCTGAATTAGACATATCATATAAAGGATGCTGAATTAGACAAATCATTTAAAGGATGATGAATGATACAAATAATATAAAGGATTCTGAATTAGACAAATCATATAAAGGATGCTGTAAAAGACAAATCATACAAAGGATGCTGAATTAGACAAATCATATAAAGGATGCTGAATGAGACAAATCATATAAAGGATGCTGAATAAGGCAAATCATATAAAGGATGCTGAATAAGACAAATCATACAAAGGATGCTGAATAAGACAAATCATGTAAAGGATGCTGAATGAGACAAATAATATAAAGGATGCTGAATTAGACAAATCATATAAAGGATGCTGAATCATACAAATCATATAAAGGATGTTGAATTCGACAATTCATAAAAAGGATGCTGAATCATACAAATCATATAAAGGATGTTGAATCAAACAAATCATATAAAGGATGTTGAATTCGACAAATCATATAAAGGATGCTGAATCATACAAATCATAAAAAGGATGCCGAATCATGCAAATCATATAAAGGATGCTGAATCAAACAAATCATATAAAGGATGCTGAATTCGACAATTCATAAAAAGGACGCTGAATAAGACAAATCATATAAAGGACGCTGAATTCGACAATTCATAAAAAGGACGCTGAATAAGACAAATCATATAAAGGATGCTGAATGAGACAAATCATATAAAGGATGCTGAATGAGACAAATCATATAAAGGATGCTGAATAAGACAAATCATATAAAGGATGCTGAATAAGACAAATCATACAAAGGATGCTGAATGAGACAAATCATATAAAGGATGCTGAATTAGACTAATCATATAAAGGATGCTGAATTAGACTAATCATATAAAGGATGCTGAATAAGACAAATCATATAAAGGATGCTGAATAAGACAAATCATATAAAGGATGCTGAATATGACAAATCATATAAAGGATGCTGTATAAGTCAAATCATATGAAGGATGCTGAATGAGACAAATCATATAAAGGATGCTGAATAAGACAAATCACATAAAGGATGCTGAATTAGACAAATCATATAAAGGATGCTCAATAAGACAAATCATACAAAGGAAGCTGAATAAGACAAATCATATAAAGGATGCTGAATTAGACAAATCATATAAAGGATGCTGAATAAGACAAATCATATAAAGGATGCTGAATAAGACAAATCATATAAAGGATGCTGAATTAGACAAATCATATAAAGGATGCTGAATAAGACAAATCATATAAAGGATGCTGAACTAGAAAAATCATATAAAGGATGCTGAATAAGACAAATCCTATAAAGGATGCTGAATTACACAAATCATATAAAGGATGCTGAATAAGACAAATCATATAAAGGATGCTGAATAAGACAAATCATATAAAGGATGCTGAGTAAGACAACTGATATAAAGGATGCTGAATAAGACAAATCATATAAAGGATGCTGAATAAGACAAATCATATGAAGGATGCTGAATTAGACAAATCATATGAAGGATGCTGAATGAGACAAATCATATAAAGGATGCTGAATGAGACAAATCATAGAAAGGACGCTGAATTAGACAAATAATATAAAGGATGCTGAATTAGACAAATCTTATAAAGGATGCTGAATAAGACAAATCACATAAAGGATGCTGAATTAGACAAATCATATAAAGGATGCTGAATGAGACAAATCATATATAGGATGCTGAATAAGGCAAATCATATAAAGGATGCTGAATTAGACATATCATATAAAGGATGCTGAATCATACAAATCATATAAAGGATGCTGAATGAGACAAATCATATAAAGGATGCTGAATGCGACAAATCATATAAAGGTTGCTGAATCATACAAATCATATAAAGGATGCTGAATCATACAAATCATATAAAGGATGCTGAATGAGGCAAATCATATAAAGGATGCTGAATGAGACAAATCATATAAAGGATGCTGAATGAGACAAATCATATAAAGGCTGCTGAATAAGACATATCATATAAAGGATGTTGAATTAGACAAATCATATAAAGGATGCTGAATTAGACAAATCATATAAAGGATGCTGAATAAGACAAATCATATAAAGGATGCTGAATTAGAAAAATCATATAAAGGATGTTGAATTAGACAAATCATATAAAGGATGCTGAATAAGACAAATCATATAAAGGATGCTGAATAAGACAAATCATATAAAGGATGCTGAATAAGACAAATCATATAAAGGATGCTGAATTAGACAAATCATATAAAGGATGCTGAATAAGACAAATCATATAAAGGATGCTGAATTAGAAAAATCATATAAAGGATGCTGAATAAGACAAATCATATAAAGGATGCTGAATAAGACAAAGCATAGAAAGGATGCTGAATTAGACAAATCATATGAAGGATGCTGAATGAGACAAATCATATAAAGGATGCTGAATGAGACAAATCATATAAAGGACGCTGAATTAGACAAATAATATAAAGGATGCTGAATTAGACAAATCATATAAAGGATGTTGAATAAGACAAATCACATAAAGGATGCTGAATTAGACAAATCATATAAAGGATGCTGAATGAGACAAATCATATAAAGGATGCTGAATAAGGCAAATCATATAAAGGATGCTGAATTAGACATATCATACAAAGGATGCTGAATTAGACAAATCATTTAAAGGATGCTGAACAAGACAAATCATATAAAGGATGTTGAATAAGACAAATCATTTAAAGGATGCTGAATAAGACAAATCATATGAAGGATGCTGAATTAGACAAATCATATAAAGGATGCTGAATAAGATAAATCATATAAAGGGTGTTGAATAAGACAAATCATATGAAGGATGCTGAATAAGACAAATCATATAAAGGATGCTGAATAAGACAAATCATATAAAGGATGCTGAATCATACAAATCATATAAAGGATGCTGAATTAGACAAATCATATAAAGGATGCTGAATAAGACAAATCATATAAAGGATGCTGAATTAGAAAAATCATATAAAGGATGCTGAATAAGACAAATCATATAAAGGATGCTGAATTAGAAAAATCATATAAAGGATGCTGAATAAGACAAATCATATAAAGGATGCTGAATAAGACAAAGCATAGAAAGGATGCTGAATTAGACAAATCATATGAAGGATGCTGAATGAGACAAATCATATAAAGGATGCTGAATGAGACAAATCATATAAAGGACGCTGAATTAGACAAATAATATAAAGGATGCTGAATTAGACAAATCATATAAAGGATGTTGAATAAGACAAATCACATAAAGGATGCTGAATTAGACAAATCATATAAAGGATGCTGAATGAGACAAATCATATAAAGGATGCTGAATAAGGCAAATCATATAAAGGATGCTGAATTAGACATATCATACAAAGGATGCTGAATTAGACAAATCATTTAAAGGATGCTGAACAAGACAAATCATATAAAGGATGTTGAATAAGACAAATCATTTAAAGGATGCTGAATAAGACAAATCATATGAAGGATGCTGAATTAGACAAATCATATAAAGGATGCTGAATAAGATAAATCATATAAAGGGTGTTGAATAAGACAAATCATATGAAGGATGCTGAATAAGACAAATCATATAAAGGATGCTGAATAAGACAAATCATATAAAGGATGCTGAATCATACAAATCATATAAAGGATGCTGAATTAGACAAATCATACAAAGGATGTTGAATAAGACAAATCATATAAAGGATGCTGAATAAGACAAATCATATAAAGTATGCTGAATAGGACAAATCATATCAAGGATGCGGATTAAGACAAATCATATAAAGGATGCTGATTTAGACAAATCATATAAAGGATGCTGAATAAGACAAATCATATAAAGGATGCTGAATCATACAAATCATATAAAGGATGCTGAATTAGACAAATCATACAAAGGATGTTGAATAAGACAAATCATATGAAGGATGCTGAATCATACAAATCATATAAAGGATGCTGAATCATACAAATCATATAAAGGATGCTGAATTAGACAAATCATACAAAGGATGTTGAATAAGTCAAATCATAGAAAGGATGCTGAATCATACAAATCTTATAAATGATGCTGAATCATACAAATCATATAAAGGATGTTGAATTCGACAAATCATAAAAAGGATGCTGAATGAGACAAATCATATGAAGGATGCTGAATCATACAAATCATATAAAGGATGCTGAATCATACAAATCATATAAAGGATGCGGAATGAGGCAAATCATATAAAGGATGCTGAATGAGACAAATCATATAAAGGTTGCTGAATAAGACAAATCATATAAAGGATGCTGAATTAGACAAATCATATAAAGGATGCTGAATAAGACAAATCATATGAAGGATGCTGAATTAGACAAATCATATAAAGGATGCTGAATAAGACAAATCATATAAAGGATGTTGAATAAGACAAATCATATCAAGGATGGTGAATAAGACAAATCATATAAAGGATGCTGAATAAGACAAATCATATAAAGGATGTTGAATATGACAAATCATATAAAGGATGCTGAATAAGACAAATCATATGAAGGATGCTGAATAAGACAAATCATATAAAGGATGCTGAATATGACAAATCATATAAAGGATGCTGAATAAGACAAATCATATAAAGGATGCTGAGTAAGACAAATCATATAAAGGATGCTGAATAAGACAAATCATATAAAGGATGCTGAAAAAGACAAATCATATAAAGGATGCTGAATTAGACAAATCATATGAAGGATGCTGAATGAGACAAATCATATAAAGGATGCTGAATTAGACCAATCATAGAAAGGATGCTGAATAAGACAAATCATATAAAGGATGCTGAATCAGACAAATAATATATAAAGGATGCTGAATAAGACAAATCGTATAAAGGATGCTGAATGAGACAAATAATATAAAGGATGCTGAATAAGACAAATCATATAAAGGATGCTGAATGAGGCAAATCATATAAAGGATGCTGAATAAGACAAATCATATAAAGGATGCTGCATTAGACAAATCATATAAAGGATGCTGAATAAGACAAATCATACAAAGGATGCTGAATGAGACAAATCATATAAAGGATGCTGAATTAGACTAATCATATAAAGGATGTTGAATTAGACTAATCATATAAAGGATGCTGAATAAGACAAATCATATAAAGGATGCTGAATAAGACAAATCATATAAAGGATGCTGAATATGACAAATCATATAAAGGATGCTGAATAAGTCAAATCATATGAAGGATGCTGAATGAGACAAATCATATAAAGGATGCTGAATAAGACAAATCATATAAAGGATGTTGAATAAGACAAATCATGTAAAGGATGCTGAATAAGACAAATCATATGAAGGATGCTGAATAGACAAATCATATAAAGGATGCTGAAAAAGACAAATCATATAAAGGATGTTGAATAAGACAAATCATATAAAAGATGCTGAATAAGACAAATCATATAAAGGATGCTGAATCATACAAATCATATAAAGGATGCTGAATTAGACAAATCATACAAAGGATGTTGAATAAGACAAACCATATAAAGGATGCTGAATAAGACAAATCATATAAAGGATGCTGAATAGGACAAATCATATAAAGGATGCGGAATAAGACAAATCATATCAAGGATGCTGAATAAGACAAATCATATAAAGGATGCTGATTTAGACAAATCATATAAAGGATGCTGAATAAGACAAATCATATAAAGGATGCTGAATTCGACAAATCATATAAAGGATGCTGAATGAGACAAATCATATAAAGGATGCTGAATCATACAAATCATAGAAAGGATGCTGAATTAGACAATTCATACAAAGGGTGTTGGAATAAGACAAATCATCGAAAGGATGCTGAATCATACAAATCTTATAAATGATGCTGAATCATACAAATCATATAAAGGATGTTGAATTCGACAAATCATAAAAAGGATGCTGAATGAGACAAATCATATAAAGGATGCTGAATCATACAAATCATATAAAGGATGCTGAATCATACAAATCATATAAAGGATGCTGAATGAGACAAATCATATAAAGGATGCTGAATGCGACAAATCATATAAAGGTTGCTGAATAAGACAAATCATATAAAGGATGCTGAATTAGACAAATCATATAAAGGATGCTGAATAAGACAAATCATATGAAGGATGCTGAATTAGACAAATCATATAAAGGATGCTGAATAAGACAAATCATATAAAGGAAGTTGAATAAGACAAATCATATCAAGGATGGTGAATAAGACAAATCATATAAAGGATGCTGAATAAGACAAATCATATAAAGGATGCTGAATACGACAAATCATATAAAGGATGCTGAATAAGACAAATCATATAATGGATGCTGAATACGACAAATCATATAAATGATGCTGAATAAGACAAATCATATGAAGGATGCTGAATAAGACAAATCATATAAAGGATGCTGAATATGACAAATCATATAAAGGATGTTGAATAAGACAAATCATATAAAGGATGCTGAGTAAGACAAATCATATAAAGGATGCTGAATAAGACAAATCATATAAAGGATGCTGAATAAGACAAATCATATAAAGGATGCTGAATTAGACAAATCATATGAAGGATGCTGAATGGGACAATTCATATAAAGGATGCTGAATGAGACAGATCATATAAAGGACGCTGAATTACACAAATAATATAAAGGATGCTGAATTAGACAAATCATATAAAGGATGCTGAATAAGACAAATCATATAAAGGATGCTGAATGAGACAAATCATATAAAGGATGCTGAATAAGGCAAATCATATAAAGGATGCTGAATTAGACATATCATATAAAGGATGCTGAATTAGACAAATCATTTAAAGGATGATGAATGATACAAATAATATAAAGGATTCTGAATTAGACAAATCATATAAAGGATGCTGTAAAAGACAAATCATACAAAGGATGCTGAATTAGACAAATCATATAAAGGATGCTGAATGAGACAAATCATATAAAGGATGCTGAATAAGGCAAATCATATAAAGGATGCTGAATAAGACAAATCATACAAAGGATGCTGAATAAGACAAATCATGTAAAGGATGCTGAATGAGACAAATAATATAAAGGATGCTGAATTAGACAAATCATATAAAGGATGCTGAATCATACAAATCATATAAAGGATGTTGAATTCGACAATTCATAAAAAGGATGCTGAATCATACAAATCATATAAAGGATGTTGAATCAAACAAATCATATAAAGGATGTTGAATTCGACAAATCATATAAAGGATGCTGAATCATACAAATCATAAAAAGGATGCCGAATCATGCAAATCATATAAAGGATGCTGAATCAAACAAATCATATAAAGGATGCTGAATTCGACAATTCATAAAAAGGACGCTGAATAAGACAAATCATATAAAGGACGCTGAATTCGACAATTCATAAAAAGGACACTGAATAAGACAAATCATATAAAGGATGCTGAATGAGACAAATCATATAAAGGATGCTGAATGAGACAAATCATATAAAGGATGCTGAATAAGACAAATCATATAAAGGATGCTGAATAAGACAAATCATACAAAGGATGCTGAATGAGACAAATCATATAAAGGATGCTGAATTAGACTAATCATATAAAGGATGCTGAATTAGACTAATCATATAAAGGATGCTGAATAAGACAAATCATATAAAAGATGCTGAATAAGACAAATCATATAAAGGATGCTGAATATGACAAATCATATAAAGGATGCTGTATAAGTCAAATCATATGAAGGATGCTGAATGAGACAAATCATATAAAGGATGCTGAATAAGACAAATCACATAAAGGATGCTGAATTAGACAAATCATATAAAGGATGCTCAATAAGACAAATCATACAAAGGAAGCTGAATAAGACAAATCATATAAAGGATGCTGAATTAGACAAATCATATAAAGGATGCTGAATAAGACAAATCATATAAAGGATGCTGAATAAGACAAATCATATAAAGGATGCTGAATTAGACAAATCATATAAAGGATGCTGAATAAGACAAATCATATAAAGGATGCTGAACTAGAAAAATCATATAAAGGATGCTGAATAAGACAAATCCTATAAAGGATGCTGAATTACACAAATCATATAAAGGATGCTGAATAAGACAAATCATATAAAGGATGCTGAATAAGACAAATCATATAAAGGATGCTGAGTAAGACAACTGATATAAAGGATGCTGAATAAGACAAATCATATAAAGGATGCTGAATAAGACAAATCATATGAAGGATGCTGAATTAGACAAATCATATGAAGGATGCTGAATGAGACAAATCATATAAAGGATGCTGAATGAGACAAATCATAGAAAGGACGCTGAATTAGACAAATAATATAAAGGATGCTGAATTAGACAAATCTTATAAAGGATGCTGAATAAGACAAATCACATAAAGGATGCTGAATTAGACAAATCATATAAAGGATGCTGAATGAGACAAATCATATATAGGATGCTGAATAAGGCAAATCATATAAAGGATGCTGAATTAGACATATCATATAAAGGATGCTGAATTAGACAAATCATTTAAAGGATGCTGAACAAGACAAATCATATAAAGGATGTTGAATAAGACAAATCATATAAAGGATGCTGAATAAGACAAATCATATGAAGGATGCTGAATAGACAAATCATATAAAGGATGCTGAATAGGACAAATCATATAAAGGATGCGGAATAAGACAAATCATATCAAGGATGCTGAATAAGACAAATCATATAAAGGATGCTGAATAGGACAAATCATATAAAGGATGCGGAATAAGACAAATCATATCAAGGATGCTGAATAAGACAAATCATATAAAGGATGCTGATTTAGACAAATCATATAAAGGATGCTGAATAAGACAAATCATATATAGGATGTTGAATGAGACAAATCATATAAAGGATGCTGAATCATACAAATCATAGAAAGGATGCTGAATTAGACAAATCATACAAAGGATGTTGAATAAGACAAATCATAGAAAGGATGCTGAATCATACAAATCTTATAAATGATGCTGAATCATACAAATCATATAAAGGATGTTGAATTCGACAAATCATAAAAAGGATGCTGAATGAGACAAATCATATAAAGGATGCTGAATCATACAAATCATATAAAGGATGCTGAATCATACAAATCATATAAAGGATGCTGAATGAGACAAATCATATAAAGGATGCTGAATGCGACAAATCATATAAAGGTTGCTGAATAAGACAAATCATATAAAGGATGCCGAATTAGACAAATCATATAAAGGATGCTGAATAAGACAAATCATATGAAGGATGCTGAATTAGACAAATCATATAAAGGATGCTGAATAAGACAAATCATATAAAGGATGTTGAATAAGACAAATCATATCAAGGATGGTGAATAAGACAAATCATATAAAGGATGCTGAATAAGACAAATCATATAAAGGATGCTGAATACGACAAATCATATAAAGGATGCTGAATAAGACAAATCATATGAAGGATGCTGAATAAGACAAATCATATAAAGGATGCTGAATATGACAAATCATATAAAGGATGCTGAATAAGACAAATCATATAAAGGATGCTGAGTAAGACAAATCATATAAAGGATGCTGAATAAGACAAATCATATAAAGGATGCTGAATAAGACAAATCATATAAAGGATGCTGAATTAGACAAATCATATGAAGGATGCTGAATGAGACAAATCATATAAAGGATGCTGAATGAGACAGATCATATAAAGGACGCTGAATTAGACAAATAATATAAAGGATGCTGAATTAGACAAATCATATAAAGGATGCTGAATAAGACAAATCATATAAAGGATGCTGAATGAGACAAATCATATAAAGGATGCTGAATAAGGCAAATCATATAAAGGATGCTGAATTAGACATATCATATAAAGGATGCTGAATTAGACAAATCATTTCAAGGATGCTGAATGATACAAATAATATAAAGGATGCTGAATTAGACAAATCGTATAAAGGATGCTGAATTAGACAAATCATGTAAAGGATGCTGTATAAGACAAATCATATAAAGGATGCTGAATAAGACAAATCATATGAAGGATGCTGAATGAGACAAATCATATAAAGGATGCTGAATAAGGCAAATCATATAAAGGATGCTGAATAAGACAAATCATACAAAGGATGCTGAATAAGACAAATCATGTAAAGGATGCTGAATGAGAGAAATCATATAAAGGATGCTGAATTAGACAAATCATATAAAGGATGCTGAATAAGACAAATCATATAAAGGATGTTGAATTCGACAATTCATAAAAAGGATGCTGAATCATACAAATCATATCAAGGATGTTGAATCAAACAAATCATATAAAGGATGTTGAATTCGACAAATCATATAAAGGATGCTGAATCATACAAATCATAAAAAGGATGCCGAATCATACAAATCATATAAAGGATGCTGAATCAAACAAATCATATAAAGGATGTTGAATTCGACAATTCATAAAAAGGACGCTGAATAAGACAAATCATTTAAAGGATGCTGAATAAGGCAACTCATTAAAGGATGCTGAATAAGACAAATCATATAAAGGATGCTGAATAAGACAAATCATATAAAGGATGCTGAATAAGACAAATCATAAAAAGGATGCTGAATAAGACAAATCATATAAAGAATGCTGAATAAGACAAATCATATAAAGGATGCTAAATAAGACAAATCATATAAAGGATTCTGAATCATACAAATCATATAAAGGATGTTGAATTAGACAAATCACATAAAGGATGTTGAATGAGACAAATCATAGAAAGGATGCTGAATCATAAAAATCATATAAAGGATGCTGAATCATACAAATCATATAAAGGAGGTTGAATTCGACAATTCATACAAAGGATGCTGAATCATACAAATCATATAAAGGATGTTGATTGAGACAAATTATATAAAGGATGCTGAATGAGACAAATCATATAAAGGATGCTGAATTAGACAAATCATATAAAGGATGCTGAATAAGACAAATCATATAAAGGATGTTGAATTCGACAATTCATAAAAAGGACGCTGAATAAGACAAATCATTTAAAGGATGCTGAATAAGGCAACTCATGTAAAGGATGCTGAATAAGACAAATCATATAAAGGATGCTGAATAAGACAAATCATATAAAGGATGCTGAATAAGACAAATCATAAAAAGGATGCTGAATAAGACAAATCATATAAAGGATGCTGAATAAGGCAAATCATATAAAGGATGCTAAATAAGACAAATCATATAAAGGATTCTGAATCATACAAATCATATAAAGGATGCTGAATAAGACAAATCATATAAAGGATGCTGAATAAGACAAATCATATAAAGGATGCTGAATAAGACAAATCATATAAAGGATGCTGAATAAGACAAATCATATGAAGGATGCTGACTAAGACAAATCACATAAAGGATGCTGAATGAGACAAATCATATATAGGATGCTGAATAAGACAAATCATACAAAGGATGCTGAATGAGACAAATCATATAAAGGATGCTGAATTAGACTAATCATATAAAGGATGCTGAATTAGACTAATCATATAAAGGATGCTGAATAAGACAAGTCATATAAAGGATGCTGTATAAGACAAATCATATAAAGGATGCTGAATTAGACAAATCATATAAAGGATGCTGAATGAGACAAATCATATAAAGGATGCTGAATAAGGCAAATCATATAAAGGATGCTGAATAAGACAAATCATACAAAGGATGCTGAATAAGACAAATCATGTAAAGGATGCTGAATGAGACAAATAATATAAAGGATGCTGAATCATACAAATCATATAAAGGAAGTTGAATTCGACAATTCATAAAAAGGATGCTGAATCATACAAATCATATAAAGGATGTTGAATCAAACAAATCATATAAAGGATGTTGAATTCGACAAATCATATAAAGGATGCTGAATCATACAAATCATAAAAAGGATGCCGAATCATACAAATCATATAAAGGATGCTGAATCAAACAAATCATATAAAGGATGTTGAATTCGACAATTCATAAAAAGGATGCTGAATAAGACAAATCATTTAAAGGATGCTGAATAAGGCAACTCATTAAAGGATGCTGAATAAGACAAATCATATAAAGGATGCTGAATAAGACAAATCATATAAAGGATGCTGAATAAGACAAATCATAAAAAGGATGTTGAATAAGACAAATCATATAAAGAATGCTGAATAAGACAAATCATATAAAGGATGCTAAATAAGACAAATCATATAAAGGATTCTGAATCATACAAATCATATAAAGGATGTTGAATTAGACAAATCACATAAAGGATGTTGAATGAGACAAATCATAGAAAGGATGCTGAATCATACAAATCATATAAAGGATGCTGAATCATACAAATCATATAAAGGATGTTGAATTCGACAATTCATACAAAGGATGCTGAATCATACAAATCATATAAAGGATGTTGATTGAGACAAATTATATAAAGGATGCTGAATGAGACAAATCATATAAAGGATGCTGAATTAGACAAATCATATAAAGGATGCTGAATAAGACAAATCATATAAAGGATGTTGAATTCGACAATTCATAAAAAGGACGCTGAATAAGACAAATCATTTAAAGGATGCTGAATAAGGCAAGTCATGTAAAGGATGCTGAATAAGACAAATCATATAAAGGATGCTGAATAAGACAAATCATATAAAGGATGCTGAATAAGACAAATCATAAAAAGGATGCTGAATAAGACAAATCATATAAAGGATGTTGAATAAGACAAATCATATAAAGGATGCTAAATAAGACAAATCATATAAAGGATTCTGAATCATACAAATCATATAAAGGATGTTGAATTACACAAATCACATAAAGGATGCTGAATAAGACAAATCATATAAAGGATGCTGAATGAGACAAATCATAGAAAGGATGCTGAATCATACAAATCATATAAAGGATGCTGAATCATACAAATCATATAAAGGAAGTTGAATTCGACAATTCATACAAAGGATGCTGAATCATACAAATCATATAAAGGATGTTGAATCAGACAAATTATATAAAGGATGCTGAATGAGACAAATCATATAAAGGATGCTGAATTAGACAAATCATATAAAGGATGCTGAATAAGACAAATCATATAAAGGATGCTGAATAAGACAAATCATATAAAGGATGCTGAATGAGACAAATCATATAAAGGATGCTGAATAAGGCAAATCATATAAAGGATGCTGAATTAGACATATCATATAAAGGATGCTGAATTAGACAAATCATTTAAAGGATGCTGAATGATACAAATAATATAAAGGATGCTGAATTAGACAAATCATATAAAGGATGCTGAATCAAACAAATCATATAAAGGATGTTGAATTCGACAATTCATAAAAAGGACGCTGAATAAGACAAATCATTTAAAGGATGCTGAATAAGGCAACTCATTAAAGGATGCTGAATAAGACAAATCAAATAAAGGATGCTGAATAAGACAAATCATATAAAGGATGCTGAATAAGACAAATCATAAAAAGGATGCTGAATAAGACAAATCATATAAAGAATGCTGAATAAGACAAATCATATAAAGGATGCTAAATAAGACAAATCATATAAAGGATGTTGATTGAGACAAATTATATAAAGGATGCTGAATGAGACAAATCATATAAAGGATGCTGAATTAGACAAATCATATAAAGGATGTTGAATTCGACAATTCATAAAAAGGACGCTGAATAAGACAAAGCATTTAAAGGATGCTGAATAAGGCAACTCATGTAAAGGATGCTGAATAAGACAAATCATATAAAGGATGCTGAATAAGACAAATCATATAAAGGATGCTGAATAAGACAAATCATAAAAAGGATGCTGAATAAGACAAATCATATAAAGGATGCTAAATAAGACAAATCATATAAAGGATTCTGAATCATACAAATCATATAAAGGATGTTGAATTAGACAAATCACATAAAGGAAGGTGAATAAGACAAATCATATAAAGGATGCTGAATGAGACAAATCATAGAAAGGATGCTGAATCATACAAATCATATAAAGAATGCTGAACCATTCAAATCATATAAAGGATGTTGAATGAGACAAATTATATGAAGGATGCTGAATCATACAAATCATATAAAGGATGTTGAATGAGACAAATTATATAAAGGATGCTGAATGAGACAAATCATATAAAGGATGCTGAATTAGACAAATCATATAAAGGATGCTGAATAACACAAATCATATAAAGGATGCTGAATGAGACAAATCATAGAAAGGATGCTGAATCATACTAATCATATAAAGAATGCTGAACCATTCAAATCATATAAAGGAAGGTGAATAAGACAAATCATATAAAGGATGCTGAATCATACAAATCATATAAAGGATGTTGAATGAGACAAATTATATAAAGGATGCTGAATGAGACAAATCATATAAAGGATGCTGAATTAGACAAATCATATAAAGGATGCTGAATAAGACAAATCATATAAAGGATGCTGAATAAGACAAATCATATAAAGGATGCTGAATAAGACAAATCATATGAAGGATGCTGACTAAGACAAATCACATAAAGGATGCTGACTAAGACAAATCACATAAAGGATGCTGAATGAGACAAATCATATAAAGGATGCTGAATAAGACAAATCATACAAAGGATGCTGAATGAGACAAATCATATAAAGGATGCTGAATTAGACTAATCATATAAAGGATGCTGAATTAGACTAATCATATAAAGGATGCTGAATAAGACAAGTCATATAAAGGATGCTGAATGAGACAAATAATATAAAGGATGCTGAATTAGACAAATCATATAAAGGATGCTGAATAAGACAAATCATAAAAAGGATGCTGAATGAGACAAATAATATAAAGGATGCTGAATAAGACAAATCATTTAAAGGATGCTGAATGAGACAAATAATATAAATGATGCCGAATTGTACAAATCATATAAAGGATGCTGAATAAGACAAATCATGTAAAGGTTGCTGAATGAGACAAATCATATAAAGGATGCTGAATAAGACAAGTCATATAAAGGATGTTGATTGAGACAAATTATATAAAGGATGCTGAATGAGACAAATCATATAAAGGATGCTGAATTAGACAAATCATATAAAGGATGCTGAATAAGACAAATCATATAAAGGATGTTGAATTCGACAATTCATAAAAAGGACGCTGAATAAGACAAATCATTTAAAGGATGCTGAATAAGGCAACTCATGTAAAGGATGCTGAATAAGACAAATCATAAAAAGGATGCTGAATAAGACAAATCATATAAAGGATGCTGAATAAGACAAATCATATAAAGGATGCTAAATAAGACAAATCATATAAAGGATTCTGAATCATACAAATCATATAAAGGATGCTGAATAAGACAAATCATATAAAGGATGCTGAATAAGACAAATCATATAAAGGATGCTGAATTAGACAAATCATAAAAAAGGATGCTGAATAAGACAAATCATATAAAGGATGCAGAATTAGACAAATCATATAAAGGATGCTGAATAAGACAAATCATATAAAGGATGCTGAATAAGACAAATCATATAAAGGATGCTGAATAAGAAAAATCATATAAAGGATGCTGAATGAGACAAATCATAAAAAGGATGCTGAATTAGACAAATTGTATAAAGGATGGTGATTGAGTCAAATCATATAAAGAATGCTGAATAAGACAAATCATATAAAGGATGCTAAATAAGACAAATCATATAAAGGATTCTGAATCATACAAATCATATAAAGGATGTTGAATTAGACAAATCACAGAAAGGATGTTGAATGAGACAAATCATAGAAAGGATGCTGAATCATACAAATCATATAAAGGAGGTTGAATTCGACAATTCATACAAAGGATGCTGAATCATACAAATCATATAAAGGATGTTGATTGAGACAAATTATATAAAGGATGCTGAATGAGACAAATCATATAAAGGATGCTGAATTAGACAAATCATATAAAGGATGCTGAATAAGACAAATCATATAAAGGATGTTGAATTCGACAATTCATAAAAAGGATGCTGAATAAGAAAAATCATTTAAAGGATGCTGAATAAGGCAACTCATGTAAAGGATGCTGAATAAGACAAATCATATAAAGGATGCTGAATAAGACAAATCATATAAAGGATGCTGAATAAGACAAATCATAAAAAGGATGCTGAATAAGACAAATCATATAAAGGATGCTGAATAAGACAAGTCATATAAAGGATGCTAAATAAGACAAATCATATAAAGGATTCTGAATCATACAAATCATATAAAGGATGCTGAATAAGACAAATCATATAACGGATGCTGAATAAGACAAATCATATAAAGGATGCTGAATAAGACAAATCATATAAAGGATGCTGAATAAGACAAATCATATGAAGGATGCTGACTAAGACAAATCACATAAAGGATGCTGAATGAGACAAATCATATAAAGGATGCTGAACAAGACAAATCATACAAAGGATGCTGAATGAGACAAATCATATAAAGGATGCTGAATTAGACTAATCATATAAAGGATGCTGAATTAGACTAATCATATAAAGGATGCTGAATAAGACAAGTCATATAAAGGATGCTGTATAAGACAAATCATATAAAGGATGCTGAATTAGACAAATCATATAAAGGATGCTGAATGAGACAAATCATATAAAGGATGCTGAATAAGGCAAATCATATAAAGGATGCTGAATAAGACAAATCATACAAAGGATGCTGAATAAGACAAATCATGTAAAGGATGCTGAATGAGACAAATAATATAAAGGATGCTGAATTAGACAAATCATATAAAGGATGCTGAATCATACAAATCATATAAAGGATGTTGAATTCGACAATTCATTAAAAGGATGCTGAATCATACAAATCATATAAAGGATGTTGAATCAAACAAATCATATAAAGGATGTGGAATTCGACAAATCATATAAAGGATGCTGAATCATACAAATCATAAAAAGGATGCCGAATCATACAAATCATATAAAGGATGCTGAATCAAACAAATCATATAAAGGATGTTGAATTCGACAATTCATAAAAAGGATGCTGAATAAGACAAATCATTTAAAGGATGCTGAATAAGGCAACTCATTAAAGGATGCTGAATAAGACAAATCATAAAAAGGATGCTGAATAAGACAAATCATATAAAGGATGCTGAATAAGACAAATCATAAAAAGGATGCTGAATAAGACAAATCATATAAAGAATGCTGAATAAGACAAATCATATAAAGGATGCTAAATAAGACAAATCATATAAAGGATTCTGAATCATACAAATCATATAAAGGATGTTGAATTAGACAAATCACATAAAGGATGTTGAATGAGACAAATCATAGAAAGGATGCTGAATCATACAAATCATATAAAGGATGCTGAATCATACAAATCATATAAAGGGTGTTGAATTCGACAATTCATACAAAGGATGCTGAATCATACAAATCATATAAAGGATGTTGATTGAGACAAATTATATAAAGGATGCTGATGAGACAAATCATATAAAGGATGCTGAATTAGACAAATCATATAAAGGATGCTGAATAAGACAAATCATATAAAGGATGTTGAATTCGACAATTCATAAAAAGGACGCTGAATAAGACAAATCATTTAAAGGATGCTGAATAAGGCAACTCATGTAAAGGATGCTGAATAAGACAAATCATATAAAGGATGCTGAATAAGACAAATCATATAAAGGATGCTGAATAAGACAAATCATAAAAAGGATGCTGAATAAGACAAATCATATAAAGGATGCTGAATAAGACAAGTCATATAAAGGATGCTAAATAAAACAAATCATATAAAGGATTCTGAATCATACAAATCATATAAAGGATGCTGAATAAGACAAATCATATAAAGGATGCTGAATAAGACAAATCATATAAAGGATGCTGAATAAGACAAATCATATAAAGGATGCTGAATAAGACAAATCATATGAAGGATGCTGAATAAGACAAATCATATAAAGGATGCTGAATAAGACAAATCATAAAAAGGATGCTGAATAAGACAAATCATATAAAGGATGCTGAATAAGACAAATCATAAAAAGGATGCTGAATAAGACAAATCATATAAAGGATGCTGAATAAGACAAATCATATAAAGGATGCTAAATAAGACAAATCAAATAAAGGATTCTGAATCATACAAATCATATAAAGGATGTTGAATTAGACAAATCACATAAAGGATGCTGAATAAGACAAATCATATAAAGGATGCTGAATGAGACAAATCATAGAAAGGATGCTGAATCATACAAATCATATAAAGGATGCTGAATCATACAAATCATATAAAGGATGTTGAATTCGACAATTCATACAAAGGATGCTGAATCATACAAATCATATAAAGGATGTTGAATCAGACAAATTATATAAAGGATGCTGAATGAGACAAATCATATAAAGGATGCTGAATTAGACAAATCATATAAAGGATGCTGAATAAGACAAATCATATAAAGGATGCTGAATAAGACAAATCATATAAAGGATGATGAATGAGACAAATCATATAAAGGATGCTGAATAAGGCAAATCATATAAAGGATGCTGAATTAGACATATCATATAAAGGATGCTGAATTAGACAAATCATTTAAAGGATGCTGAATGATACAAATAATATAAAGGATGCTGAATTAGACAAATCATATAAAGGATGCTGAATTAGACAAATCATGTAAAGGATGCTGTATAAGACAAATCATATAAAGGATGCTGAATTAGACAAATCATATAAAGGATGCTGAATGAGACAAATCATATAAAGGATGCTGAATAAGGCAAATCATATAAAGGATGCTGAATAAGACAAATCATACAAAGGATGCTGAATAAGACAAATCATGTAAAGGATGCTGAATGAGACAAATAATATAAAGGATGCTGATTAGACAAATCATATAAAGGATGCTGAATCATACAAATCATATAAAGGATGTTGAATTCGACAATTCATAAAAAGGATGCTGAATCATACAAATCATATAAAGGATGTTGAATCAAACAAATCATATAAAGGATGTTGAATTCGACAAATCATATAAAGGATGCTGAATCATACAAATCATAAAAAGGATGCCGAATCATACAAATCATATAAAGGATGCTGAATCAAACAAATCATATAAAGGATGTTGAATTCGACAATTCATAAAAAGGACGCTGAATAAGACAAATCATTTAAAGGATGCTGAATAAGGCAACTCATTAAAGGATGCTGAATAAGACAAATCATATAAAGGATGCTGAATAAGACAAATCATATAAAGGATGCTGAATAAGACAAATCATAAAAAGGATGCTGAATAAGACAAATCATATAAAGAATGCTGAATAAGACAAATCATATAAAGGATGCTAAATAAGACAAATCATATAAAGGATTCTGAATCATACAAATCATATAAAGGATGTTGAATTAGACAAATCACATAAAGGATGTTGAATGAGACAAATCATAGAAAGGATGCTGGATCATACAAATCATATAAAGGATGCTGAATCAAACAAATCATATAAAGGATGTTGAATTCGACAATTCATACAAAGGATGCTGAATCATACAAATCATATAAAGGATGTTGATTGAGCCAAATTATAAAAAGGATGCTGAATGAGACAAATCATATAAAGGATGCTGAATTAGACAAATCATATAAAGGATGCTGAATAAGACAAATCATATAAAGGATGTTGAATTCGACAATTCATAAAAAGGACGCTGAATAAGACAAAGCATTTAAAGGATGCTGAATAAGGCAACTCATGTAAAGGATGCTGAATAAGACAAATCATATAAAGGATGCTGAATAAGACAAATCATATAAAGGATGCTGAATAAGACAAATCATAAAAAGGATGCTGAATAAGACAAATCATATAAAGGATGCTAAATAAGACAAATCATATAAAGGATTCTGAATCATACAAATCATATAAAGGATGTTGAATTAGACAAATCACATAAAGGAAGGTGAATAAGACAAATCATATAAAGGATGCTGAATGAGACAAATCATAGAAAGGATGCTGAATCATACAAATCATATAAAGAATGCTGAATCATTCAAATCATATAAAGGATGTTGAATTCGACAATTCATACAAAGGATGCTGAATCATACAAATCATATAAAGGATGTTGAATGAGACAAATTATATAAAGGATGCTGAATGAGACAAATCATATAAAGGATGCTGAATTAGACAAATCATATAAAGAATGCTGAATAAGACAAATCATATAAAGGATGCTGAATAAGACAAATCATATAAAGGATGCTGAATAAGACAAATCATATGAAGGATGCTGACTAAGACAAATCACATAAAGGATGCTGAATGAGACAAATCATATAAAGGATGCTGAATAAGACAAATCATACAAAGGATGCTGAATGAGACAAATCATATAAAGGATGCTGAATTAGACTAATCATATAAAGGATGCTGAATTAGACTAATCATATAAAGGATGCTGAATAAGACAAGTCATATAAAGGATGCTGAATGAGACAAATAATATAAATGATGCCGAATTGTACAAATCATATAAAGGATGCTGAATAAGACAAATCATGTAAAGGTTACTGAATGAGACAAATCATATAAAGGATGCTGAATAAGACAAGTCATATAAAGGATGTTGATTGAGACAAATTATATAAAGGATGCTGAATGAGACAAATCATATAAAGGATGCTGAATTAGACAAATCATATAAAGGATGCTGAATAAGACAAATCATATAAAGGATGTTGAATTCGACAATTCATAAAAAGGACGCTGAATAAGACAAATCATTTAAAGGATGCTGAATAAGGCAACTCATGTAAAGGATGCTGAATAAGACAAATCATAAAAAGGATGCTGAATAAGACAAATCATATAAAGGATGCTGAATAAGACAAATCATATAAAGGATGCTAAATAAGACAAATCATATAAAGGATTCTGAATCATACAAATCATATAAAGGATGCTGAATAAGACAAATCATATAAAGGATGCTGAATAAGACAAATCATATAAAGGATGCTGAATTAGACAAATCATAAAAAAGGAAGCTGAATAAGACAAATCATATAAAGGATGCAGAATTAGACAAATCATATAAAGGATGCTGAATAAGACAAATCATATAAAGGATGCTGAATAAGACAAATCATATAAAGGATGCTGAATAAGAAAAATCATATAAAGGATGCTGAATGAGACAAATCATAAAAAGGATGCTGAATTAGACAAATTGTATAAAGGATGGTGATTGAGTCAAATCATATAAAGAATGCTGAATAAGACAAATCATATAAAGGATGCTAAATAAGACAAATCATATAAAGGATTCTGAATCATACAAATCATATAAAGGATGTTGAATTAGACAAATCACAGAAAGGATGTTGAATGAGACAAATCATAGAAAGGATGCTGAATCATACAAATCATATAAAGGAGGTTGAATTCGACAATTCATACAAAGGATGCTGAATCATACAAATCATATAAAGGATGTTGATTGAGACAAATTATATAAAGGATGCTGAATGAGACAAATCATATAAAGGATGCTGAATTAGACAAATCATATAAAGGATGCTGAATAAGACAAATCATATAAAGGATGTTGAATTCGACAATTCATAAAAAGGACGCTGAATAAGAAAAATCATTTAAAGGATGCTGAATAAGGCAACTCATGTAAAGGATGCTGAATAAGACAAATCATATAAAGGATGCTGAATAAGACAAATCATATAAAGGATGCTGAATAAGACAAATCATAAAAAGGATGCTGAATAAGACAAATCATATAAAGGATGCTGAATAAGACAAGTCATATAAAGGATGCTAAATAAGACAAATCATATAAAGGATTCTGAATCATACAAATCATATAAAGGATGCTGAATAAGACAAATCATATAAAGGATGCTGAATAAGACAAATCATATAAAGGATGCTGAATAAGACAAATCATATAAAGGATGCTGAATAAGACAAATCATATGAAGGATGCTGACTAAGACAAATCACATAAAGGATGCTGAATGAGACAAATCATATAAAGGATGCTGAATAAGACAAATCATACAAAGGATGCTGAATGAGACAAATCATATAAAGGATGCTGAATTAGACTAATCATATAAAGGATGCTGAATTAGACTAATCATATAAAGGATGCTGAATAAGACAAGTCATATAAAGGATGCTGTATAAGACAAATCATATAAAGGATGCTGAATTAGACAAATCATATAAAGGATGCTGAATGAGACAAATCATATAAAGGATGCTGAATAAGGCAAATCATATAAAGGATGCTGAATAAGACAAATCATACAAAGGATGCTGAATAAGACAAATCATGTAAAGGATGCTGAATGAGACAAATAATATAAAGGATGCTGAATTAGACAAATCATATAAAGGATGCTGAATCATACAAATCATATAAAGGATGTTGAATTCGACAATTCATAAAAAGGATGCTGAATCATACAAATCATATAAAGGATGTTGAATCAAACAAATCATATAAAGGATGTTGAATTCGACAAATCATATAAAGGATGCTGAATCATACAAATCATAAAAAGGATGCCGAATCATACAAATCATATAAAGGATGCTGAATCAAACAAATCATATAAAGGATGTTGAATTCGACAATTCATAAAAAGGATGCTGAATAAGACAAATCATTTAAAGGATGCTGAATAAGGCAACTCATTAAAGGATGCTGAATAAGACAAATCATAAAAAGGATGCTGAATAAGACAAATCATATAAAGGATGCTGAATAAGACAAATCATAAAAAGGATGCTGAATAAGACAAATCATATAAAGAATGCTGAATAAGACAAATCATATAAAGGATGCTAAATAAGACAAATCATATAAAGGATTCTGAATCATACAAATCATATAAAGGATGTTGAATTAGACAAATCACATAAAGGATGTTGAATGAGACAAATCATAGAAAGGATGCTGAATCATACAAATCATATAAAGGATGCTGAATCATACAAATCATATAAAGGATGTTGAATTCGACAATTCATACAAAGGATGCTGAATCATACAAATCATATAAAGGATGTTGATTGAGACAAATTATATAAAGGATGCTGATGAGACAAATCATATAAAGGATGCTGAATTAGACAAATCATATAAAGGATGCTGAATAAGACAAATCATATAAAGGATGTTGAATTCGACAATTCATAAAAAGGACGCTGAATAAGACAAATCATTTAAAGGATGCTGAATAAGGCAACTCATGTAAAGGATGCTGAATAAGACAAATCATATAAAGGATGCTGAATAAGACAAATCATATAAAGGATGCTGAATAAGACAAATCATAAAAAGGATGCTGAATAAGACAAATCATATAAAGGATGCTGAATAAGACAAGTCATATAAAGGATGCTAAATAAGACAAATCATATAAAGGATTCTGAATCATACAAATCATATAAAGGATGCTGAATAAGACAAATCATATAAAGGATGCTGAATAAGACAAATCATATAAAGGATGCTGAATAAGACAAATCATATAAAGGATGCTGAATAAGACAAATCATATGAAGGATGCTGACTAAGACAAATCATATAAAGGATGCTGAATAAGACAAATCATATAAAGGATGCTGAATAAGACAAATCATAAAAAGGATGCTGAATAAGACAAATCATATAAAGGATGCTGAATAAGACAAATCATATAAAGGATGCTAAATAAGACAAATCAAATAAAGGATTCTGAATCATACAAATCATATAAAGGATGTTGAATTAGACAAATCACATAAAGGATGCTGAATAAGACAAATCATATAAAGGATGCTGAATGAGACAAATCATAGAAAGGATGCTGAATCATACAAATCATATAAAGGATGCTGAATCATACAAATCATATAAAGGATGTTGAATTCGACAATTCATACAAAGGATGCTGAATCATACAAATCATATAAAGGATGTTGAATCAGACAAATTATATAAAGGATGCTGAATGAGACAAATCATATAAAGGATGCTGAATTAGACAAATCATATAAAGGATGCTGAATAAGACAAATCATATAAAGGATGCTGAATAAGACAAATCATATAAAGGATGATGAATGAGACAAATCATATAAAGGATGCTGAATAAGGCAAATCATATAAAGGATGCTGAATTAGACATATCATATAAAGGATGCTGAATTAGACAAATCATTTAAAGGATGCTGAATGATACAAATCATATAAAGGATGCTGAATAAGGCAAATCATATAAAGGATGCTGAATAAGACAAATCATACAAAGGATGCTGAATAAGACAAATCATGTAAAGGATGCTGAATGAGACAAATAATATAAAGGATGCTGAATTAGACAAATCATGTAAAGGATGCTGTATAAGACAAATCATATAAAGGATGCTGAATTAGACAAATCATATAAAGGATGCTGAATGAGACAAATCATATAAAGGATGCTGAATTAGACAAATCATGTAAAGGATGCTGTATAAGACAAATCATATAAAGGATGCTGAATTAGACAAATCATATAAAGGATGCTGAATGAGACAAATCATATAAAGGATGCTGAATAAGGCAAATCATATAAAGGATGCTGAATAAGACAAATCATACAAAGGATGCTGAATAAGACAAATCATGTAAAGGATGCTGAATGAGACAAATAATATAAAGGATGCTGATTAGACAAATCATATAAAGGATGCTGAATCATACAAATCATATAAAGGATGTTGAATTCGACAATTCATAAAAAGGATGCTGAATCATACAAATCATATAAAGGATGTTGAATCAAACAAATCATATAAAGGATGTTGAATTCGACAAATCATATAAAGGATGCTGAATCATACAAATCATAAAAAGGATGCCGAATCATACAAATCATATAAAGGATGCTGAATCAAACAAATCATATAAAGGATGTTGAATTCGACAATTCATAAAAAGGACGCTGAATAAGACAAATCATTTAAAGGATGCTGAATAAGGCAACTCATTAAAGGATGCTGAATAAGACAAATCATATAAAGGATGCTGAATAAGACAAATCATATAAAGGATGCTGAATAAGACAAATCATAAAAAGGATGCTGAATAAGACAAATCATATAAAGAATGCTGAATAAGACAAATCATATAAAGGATGCTAAATAAGACAAATCATATAAAGGATTCTGAATCATACAAATCATATAAAGGATGTTGAATTAGACAAATCACATAAAGGATGTTGAATGAGACAAATCATAGAAAGGATGCTGGATCATACAAATCATATAAAGGATGCTGAATCAAACAAATCATATAAAGGATGTTGAATTCGACAATTCATACAAAGGATGCTGAATCATACAAATCATATAAAGGATGTTGATTGAGCCAAATTATAAAAAGGATGCTGAATGAGACAAATCATATAAAGGATGTTGAATTCGACAATTCATAAAAAGGACGCTGAATAAGACAAAGCATTTCAAGGATGCTGAATAAGGCAACTCATGTAAAGGATGCTGAATAAGACAAATCATATAAAGGATGCTGAATAAGACAAATCATATAAAGGATGCTGAATAAGACAAATCATAAAAAGGATGCTGAATAAGACAAATCATATAAAGGATGCTAAATAAGACAAATCATATAAAGGATTCTGAATCATACAAATCATATAAAGGATGTTGAATTAGACAAATCACATAAAGGAAGGTGAATAAGACAAATCATATAAAGGATGCTGAATGAGACAAATCATAGAAAGGATGCTGAATCATACAAATCATATAAAGAATGCTGAATCATTCAAATCATATAAAGGATGTTGAATTCGACAATTCATACAAAGGATGCTGAATCATACAAATCATATAAAGGATGTTGAATGAGACAAATTATATAAAGGATGCTGAATGAGACAAATCATATAAAGGATGCTGAATTAGACAAATCATATAAAGAATGCTGAATAAGACAAATCATATAAAGGATGCTGAATAAGACAAATCATATAAAGGATGCTGAATAAGACAAATCATATGAAGGATGCTGACTAAGACAAATCACATAAAGGATGCTGAATGAGACAAATCATATAAAGGATGCTGAATAAGACAAATCATACAAAGGATGCTGAATGAGACAAATCATATAAAGGATGCTGAATTAGACTAATCATATAAAGGATGCTGAATTAGACTAATCATATAAAGGATGCTGAATAAGACAAGTCATATAAAGGATGCTGAATGAGACAAATAATATAAAGGATGCTGAATTAGACAAATCATATAAAGGATGCTGAATAAGACAAATTATAAAAAGGATGCTGAATGAGACAAATAATATAAAGGATGCTGAATAAGACAAATCATTTAAAGGATGCTGAATGAGACAAATAATATAAATGATGCCGAATTGTACAAATCATATAAAGGATGCTGAATAAGACAAATCATGTAAAGGTTGCTGAATGAGACAAATCATATAAAGGATGCTGAATAAGACAAGTCATAGAAAGGATGCTGAATAAGACAAATCATGTAAAGGATGCTGAATGAGACAAATCCTATAAATGATGCTGAATAAGACAAATCATATAAAGGATGCTGAATTAGACAAATCATATAAAGGATGCTGAATAAGACAAATCATACAAAGGATGCTGAATAAGACAAATCATATAAAGGACGCTGAATGAGACAAATCATATATAGGATGCTGAATAAGACAAATCATATAAAGGATGCTGAATTAGACAAATCATATAAAGGATGCTGAATAAGACAAATCATATAAAGCATGCTGAATAAGACAAATCATAGATGGATGCTGAATTAGACAAATCATAAAAAAGGATGCTGAATCAAAAAATCATAGAAAGGATGCTGAATCATACAAATCATATTATGGATGCTGCATTGGAAAAAATCACACAAGGAATAGTAAATGAGACAAATCATATGAAGGATGCTGAATCATACAAATCATATGAAGGATGCTGAATCATAAAATCATATAAAGGATGCTGAATCCTACAAATCATATAAAGGATGCTGCATTGGAAAAATCACACAAGCAATAGTAAATGAGACAAATCATATAAAGGATGCTGAATCATACAAATCATATAAAGGATGCTGAATCATAAAATCATATAAAGGATGCTGAATCATACAAATCATATAAAGGATGTTGAATTCGAGAAATCATATAAAGGATGCTGAATAAGACAAATCATACAAAGTATGCTGAATGAGACAAATCATGTAAAGGATGTTGAATTCGACAATTCATAAAAAGGATGTTGAATCATACAAATCATATAAAGGATGCTGAATCATACAAATCATAAAAAGGATGCTGAATCATACAAATCATACAAATGATGCTGAATCATACAAATCATATAAAGGAAGTTGAATTCGACAATTCATATAAAGGATGCTGAATCATACAAATCATAAAAAGGATGCTGAATCATACAAATCATATAAAGGATGTTGAATTCGACAATTCATGAAAAGGATGCTGAATCATACAAATCATATAAAGGATGCTGAATCAAACAAATCATATAAAGGATGTTGAATTCGACAAATCATATAAAGGACGCTGAATCATACAAATCATAAAAAGGATGCTCAATCATACAAATCATATAAAGGATGCTGAATCAAACAAATCAGAAAGGATGTTGAATTCGACAATTCATAAAAAGGATGCTGAATAAGACAAATCATGTAAAGGATACTGAATAAGACAAATCATATAAAGGATGCTGAATAAGACAAATCATATAAAGGATGCTGAATAAGACAAATCATAAAAAGGATGTTGAATAAGACAAATCATATAAAGGATGCTGAATAAGACAAATCATGTAAAGGATACTGAATAAGACAAATCATATAAAGGATGCTGAATAAGACAAATCATATAAAGCATGCTGAATAAGACAAATCATACAAAGGATGCTGAATTAGACAAGTCATAAAAAAGGATGCTGAATCAAAAAATCATATAAAGGATGCTGAATCATTCAAATCATATAATGGATGCTGCATTGGAAAAATCACACAATTAATAGTAAATGAGACAAATCATATAAAGGATGCTGAATCATACAAATCATATAAAGGATGCTGAATCATAAAATCATATAAAGGATGCTGAATCATACAAATCATATAAAGGATGCTGCATTGGAAAAATCACACAAGCAATGGTAAATGAGACAAATCACATAAAGGATGCTGAATCATACAAATCATATAAAGGATGTTGAATTCGACAATTCATAAAAAGGACGCTGAATAAGACAAATCATTTAAAGGATGCTGAATAAGGCAACTCATGTAAAGGATGCTGAATAAGACAAATCATATAAAGGATGCTGAATAAGACAAATCATATAAAGGATGCTGAATAAGACAAATCATAAAAAGGATGCTGAATAAGACAAATCATATAAAGGATGCTGAATAAGACAAGTCATATAAAGGATGCTAAATAAGACAAATCATATAAAGGATTCTGAATCATACAAATCATATAAAGGATGCTGAATAAGACAAATCATATAAAGGATGCTGAATAAGACAAATCATATAAAGGATGCTGAATAAGACAAATCATATAAAGGATGCTGAATAAGACAAATCATATGAAGGATGCTGACTAAGACAAATCATATAAAGGATGCTGAATAAGACAAATCATATAAAGGATGCTGAATAAGACAAATCATAAAAAGGATGCTGAATAAGACAAATCATATAAAGGATGCTGAATAAGACAAATCATATAAAGGATGCTAAATAAGACAAATCAAATAAAGGATTCTGAATCATACAAATCATATAAAGGATGTTGAATTAGACAAATCACATAAAGGATGCTGAATAAGACAAATCATATAAAGGATGCTGAATGAGACAAATCATAGAAAGGATGCTGAATCATACAAATCATATAAAGGATGCTGAATCATACAAATCATATAAAGGATGTTGAATTCGACAATTCATACAAAGGATGCTGAATCATACAAATCATATAAAGGATGTTGAATCAGACAAATTATATAAAGGATGCTGAATGAGACAAATCATATAAAGGATGCTGAATTAGACAAATCATATAAAGGATGCTGAATAAGACAAATCATATAAAGGATGCTGAATAAGACAAATCATATAAAGGATGATGAATGAGACAAATCATATAAAGGATGCTGAATAAGGCAAATCATATAAAGGATGCTGAATTAGACATATCATATAAAGGATGCTGAATTAGACAAATCATTTAAAGGATGCTGAATGATACAAATAATATAAAGGATGCTGAATTAGACAAATCATATAAAGGATGCTGAATTAGACAAATCATGTAAAGGATGCTGTATAAGACAAATCATATAAAGGATGCTGAATTAGACAAATCATATAAAGGATGCTGAATGAGACAAATCATATAAAGGATGCTGAATAAGGCAAATCATATAAAGGATGCTGAATAAGACAAATCATACAAAGGATGCTGAATAAGACAAATCATGTAAAGGATGCTGAATGAGACAAATAATATAAAGGATGCTGATTAGACAAATCATATAAAGGATGCTGAATCATACAAATCATATAAAGGATGTTGAATTCGACAATTCATAAAAAGGATGCTGAATCATACAAATCATATAAAGGATGTTGAATCAAACAAATCATATAAAGGATGTTGAATTCGACAAATCATATAAAGGATGCTGAATCATACAAATCATAAAAAGGATGCCGAATCATACAAATCATATAAAGGATGCTGAATCAAACAAATCATATAAAGGATGTTGAATTCGACAATTCATAAAAAGGACGCTGAATAAGACAAATCATTTAAAGGATGCTGAATAAGGCAACTCATTAAAGGATGCTGAATAAGACAAATCATATAAAGGATGCTGAATAAGACACATCATATAAAGGATGCTGAATAAGACAAATCATAAAAAGGATGCTGAATAAGACAAATCATATAAAGAATGCTGAATAAGACAAATCATATAAAGGATGCTAAATAAGACAAATCATATAAAGGATTCTGAATCATACAAATCATATAAAGGATGTTGAATTAGACAAATCACATAAAGGATGTTGAATGAGACAAATCATAGAAAGGATGCTGGATCATACAAATCATATAAAGGATGCTGAATCAAACAAATCATATAAAGGATGTTGAATTCGACAATTCATACAAAGGATGCTGAATCATACAAATCATATAAAGGATGTTGATTGAGCCAAATTATAAAAAGGATGCTGAATGAGACAAATCATATAAAGGATGTTGAATTCGACAATTCATAAAAAGGACGCTGAATAAGACAAAGCATTTCAAGGATGCTGAATAAGGCAACTCATGTAAAGGATGCTGAATAAGACAAATCATATAAAGGATGCTGAATAAGACAAATCATATAAAGGATGCTGAATAAGACAAATCATAAAAAGGATGCTGAATAAGACAAATCATATAAAGGATGCTAAATAAGACAAATCATATAAAGGATTCTGAATCATACAAATCATATAAAGGATGTTGAATTAGACAAATCACATAAAGGAAGGTGAATAAGACAAATCATATAAAGGATGCTGAATGAGACAAATCATAGAAAGGATGCTGAATCATACAAATCATATAAAGAATGCTGAATCATTCAAATCATATAAAGGATGTTGAATTCGACAATTCATACAAAGGATGCTGAATCATACAAATCATATAAAGGATGTTGAATGAGACAAATTATATAAAGGATGCTGAATGAGACAAATCATATAAAGGATGCTGAATTAGACAAATCATATAAAGAATGCTGAATAAGACAAATCATATAAAGGATGCTGAATAAGACAAATCATATAAAGGATGCTGAATAAGACAAATCATATGAAGGATGCTGACTAAGACAAATCACATAAAGGATGCTGAATGAGACAAATCATATAAAGGATGCTGAATAAGACAAATCATACAAAGGATGCTGAATGAGACAAATCATATAAAGGATGCTGAATTAGACTAATCATATAAAGGATGCTGAATTAGACTAATCATATAAAGGATGCTGAATAAGACAAGTCATATAAAGGATGCTGAATGAGACAAATAATATAAAGGATGCTGAATTAGACAAATCATATAAAGGATGCTGAATAAGACAAATCATAAAAAGGATGCTGAATGAGACAAATAATATAAAGGATGCTGAATAAGACAAATCATTTAAAGGATGCTGAATGAGACAAATAATATAAATGATGCCGAATTGTACAAATCATATAAAGGATGCTGAATAAGACAAATCATGTAAAGGTTGCTGAATGAGACAAATCATATAAAGGATGCTGAATAAGACAAGTCATAGAAAGGATGCTGAATAAGACAAATCATGTAAAGGATGCTGAATGAGACAAATCCTATAAATGATGCTGAATAAGACAAATCATATAAAGGATGCTGAATTAGACAAATCATATAAAGGATGCTGAATAAGACAAATCATACAAAGGATGCTGAATAAGACAAATCATATAAAGGACGCTGAATGAGACAAATCATATATAGGATGCTGAATAAGACAAATCATATAAAGGATGCTGAATTAGACAAATCATATAAAGGATGCTGAATAAGACAAATCATATAAAGCATGCTGAATAAGACAAATCATAGATGGATGCTGAATTAGACAAATCATAAAAAAGGATGCTGAATCAAAAAATCATAGAAAGGATGCTGAATCATACAAATCATATTATGGATGCTGCATTGGAAAAAATCACACAAGGAATAGTAAATGAGACAAATCATATGAAGGATGCTGAATCATACAAATCATATGAAGGATGCTGAATCATAAAATCATATAAAGGATGCTGAATCCTACAAATCATATAAAGGATGCTGCATTGGAAAAATCACACAAGCAATAGTAAATGAGACAAATCATATAAAGGATGCTGAATCATACAAATCATATAAAGGATGCTGAATCATAAAATCATATAAAGGATGCTGAATCATACAAATCATATAAAGGATGTTGAATTCGAGAAATCATATAAAGGATGCTGAATAAGACAAATCATACAAAGTATGCTGAATGAGACAAATCATGTAAAGGATGTTGAATTCGACAATTCATAAAAAGGATGTTGAATCATACAAATCATATAAAGGATGCTGAATCATACAAATCATAAAAAGGATGCTGAATCATACAAATCATACAAATGATGCTGAATCATACAAATCATATAAAGGAAGTTGAATTCGACAATTCATATAAAGGATGCTGAATCATACAAATCATAAAAAGGATGCTGAATCATACAAATCATATAAAGGATGTTGAATTCGACAATTCATGAAAAGGATGCTGAATCATACAAATCATATAAAGGATGCTGAATCAAACAAATCATATAAAGGATGTTGAATTCGACAAATCATATAAAGGACGCTGAATCATACAAATCATAAAAAGGATGCTCAATCATACAAATCATATAAAGGATGCTGAATCAAACAAATCAGAAAGGATGTTGAATTCGACAATTCATAAAAAGGATGCTGAATAAGACAAATCATGTAAAGGATACTGAATAAGACAAATCATATAAAGGATGCTGAATAAGACAAATCATATAAAGGATGCTGAATAAGACAAATCATAAAAAGGATGTTGAATAAGACAAATCATATAAAGGATGCTGAATAAGACAAATCATGTAAAGGATACTGAATAAGACAAATCATATAAAGGATGCTGAATAAGACAAATCATATAAAGCATGCTGAATAAGACAAATCATACAAAGGATGCTGAATTAGACAAGTCATAAAAAAGGATGCTGAATCAAAAAATCATATAAAGGATGCTGAATCATTCAAATCATATAATGGATGCTGCATTGGAAAAATCACACAATTAATAGTAAATGAGACAAATCATATAAAGGATGCTGAATCATACAAATCATATAAAGGATGCTGAATCATAAAATCATATAAAGGATGCTGAATCATACAAATCATATAAAGGATGCTGCATTGGAAAAATCACACAAGCAATGGTAAATGAGACAAATCACATAAAGGATGCTGAATCATACAAATCATATAAAGGATGCTGAATCATAAAATCATATAAAGGATACTGAATCATACAAATCATATAAAGGATGTTGAATTCGAGAAATCATATAATGGATGCTGAATAAGACAAATCATACAAAGTATGCTGAATGAGACAAATCATGTAAAGGATGTTGAATGAGACAAATCATATAAAGGATGCTGAATAAGACAAATCATATAAAGGATGTTGAATAAGACAAATCATGTAAAGGATGCTGAATAAGACAAATCATATAAAGGATGCTGAATAAGACAAATCATATAAAGGATGCTGAATTAGACAAATCATATAAAGGATGCTGAATGAGACAAATCATATAAAGGATGTTGAATAAGACAAATCATATAAAGGATGCTGAATAAGACAAATCATATGAAGGATGCTGAATAAGACAAATCATATAAAGTATGCTGAATAAGACAAATCATATAAAGGCTGCTGAATAAGACAAATCATATTAAGGATGTTGAATAAGACAAATCATATAAAGGATGCTGAATAAGACAAATCATATAAAGGATGCTGAATAAGACAAATCATATTAAGGATGTTGAATAGGACAAATCATAGAAAGGATGCTGAATAAGACAAATCATATAAAGGATGCTGAATAAGACAAATCATGTAAAGGATGCTGAATAGGACAAATCATGTAAAGGATGCTGAATAAGACAAATCATATAAAGGATGCTGAATAAGACAAATCATGTAAAGGATGCTGAATAGGACAAATCATGTAAAGGATGCTGAATAAGACAAATCATATTAAGGATGTTGAATAAGACAAATCATATAAAGGATGCTGAATTAGACAAATCATATTAAGGATGTTGAATAATCAAATCATATAAAGGATGCTGAATGAGACAAATCATATAAAGGATACTGAATCATACAAATCATATAAAGGATGCTGAATCATACAAATCATATAAAGGATGCTGAATAAGTCAAATCATATAAATGATGCTGAATAAGACAAATCATATTAAGGATGTTGAATAAGACAAATCATATAAAGGATGCTGAATAAGACAAATCATATAAAGGATGCTGAATAAGACAAATCATATAAAGGATGTTGAATAAGACAAATCATATAAAGGATGCTGAATAAGACAAATCATATTAAGGATGTTGAATAATCAAATCTTTCGGTTGGTGGTCTTTCCGTCTTCTACCGACTCCTCTCCGTCCTTGCTCCCCCAGCCGTCTCTGTGCTCTGTCCCCCAAATATTCCTACAGGTCGCACAAGATCTGCCAGCAAGCCTCTGATGGTTAAACTGCCGAAATCTCGGCTCTCTGCTCACCTTCACTCCTTCATTCCTCTTTTCTCCCGCCTCTGGAACAAACTCCCACACTCCCTTCAATCCCACTCCTCCCTCCAGGTCTTTAAAACAGCTGTTCACCACCATCTCTTATCTTCCCCCATCCAAAACCTTGATGAGACAAATCATGTAAAGGATGTTGAATGAGACAAATCATATAAAGGATGCTGAATAAGACAAATCATATAAAGGATGCTGAATAAGACAAATCATATTGTTACGAGTCGCGGACAAGATGTTATATTGACCGAGCGGTGGTGTATTACCGCGACCTAACAGTTCCCCCGATTCTTCCCCAACTCACCCGATTCACCCCAAACTTTGGCCGTATCGCACCGCAGCTGCCCAATCTGGAAAACTCTAAAACGACCGAATGCAAAGAGGAAAAGGAATAAGACGAGAAGACGGACAGAAGAGTAATTGGATTTATTATTTACACATATAATCAAGAAGCAGTCACGTTTATTTACAGACGAGATTAGATACACAGTGCAACGCTAGCTTACCTACAGTCTTAATTAACCCAGGGACAGAACAAATAAAAGACAGACTCACACGGGGAATGATGACAGGAGTTGGCTGGAAGGAGAGGATGGCTTGGAGTTGTATTGTGCAGCACGATCGGCGCGTTTAGCAGCCGCCGTTCCTTCGCGGCCCTGCTCAAAACCGCCGTCCAGGCCCCAAGCGGCTGTTGGGTGTTGTTGCTGCTGTGGCCGCCGCTGCTTTTCCAGGATTACAACAGGCTTTGTGCTTTCTGGGATGTCCTCTCCTTGGATGTTCTCTATGTTCTCTTGGTCCAATCACTCCTCACCACCGACAACTCAACGCAACCAACGCAACCACTGACCACCACAACGCAACCACTGACGACCAAAACCACACAACTCAGCTCTGCTTCTTGGACCCTCTCTCTTCTCAACCGCTTGGGCTCCCTTTTGTCTGCCGGTCAAAGCTCATCTCCCAAAGCTTGTCTCAGCTTCTCTTTTGGGAGCGTCGCGCTGCGGATTTTTAGCTGCGGTCACGCCTGCTCATTCCCTCCTCTCAGCGCCTCTCTTTCTTCTTCAAAGCTCGACTGCTTGGGGAGCGTCGCGCTGTGGGTTATATAGGCCCCGCCCCTCAACCTTTGCGAACCTCCCCGATCGCTCTTCCTCCGCCCTCTCTAGCCAAACCCCCTGGCTCATGGTTGGTCGAGTGGGGCTGGCTCACTCCTCCCCTCTATGACGAGGTGGAGACACGCCTTTCTTCTCCGACCCTGCCTCGTGGTCAATGGCGGTTATTGGAGGGGAGGTAATTGCCAAACGACGAAAAGGGGGAATGGAGGTTTTGGGAATGGGAATGAAGGGAATCTATCTCTTTCACTGGTGCAATGGAGTATTTCAATTAATGGGAGACACAGCCTTACCCTAAAACACAGAATAAGATATAACTATTGAACAGGGGTATTCTATGATTGGCTGTGGTGTGGATGCTTTATGGACTAATTATGGGATGCCCCTTTGACCTTTACACAGCTCCGGAGGCAGGAGGCGCAGAATAACAATAATAATAATAATAAAGCACACAATCAAAAAAATATATAGTCCTCATATCCGCAACACTGCACCCTCCTCCTCTTAGGCACGTCCCGGGCCTACAACTTTTATTTAGTGTGACACGTAGGTGTAGATCCCTCTACTTTTAACCTGACCCTGAGTGCGACAGTTTTAAAACATAAATAAATGTGTCCCGCTGCTCCATTGCACCCTGCCTAACAGACTTACGCCCACAGTTAACCGAATTGCGGAATGGTCTTCAAACTATACACTGACGGTGGGGAGCATTATTTACAATGACGCTATTTTTATTTACAAAACTAACTCAGGACCTGTGATTGTTCTTTCTGGGGGGGAGACAGTCTGCTCTGCATCGACGCACCATTAAAGCACCCAAAAACGCACCAATACACACCCAAGCACCAATCGGTGCAGTCATCACTGTTCAAGAATAAAAAATAAATCAACAACCCCTAACCCTGCAGGTGATCTCTTGCTCTTCGGCTCCCTCTGCTGATTATTATTATTGTCTTCCCGTTGTTGTCTTTCTTCCATTTTCTTACTGGCGGCCTATTTGCAATAAAGCTTGCCCAAACGTGTCCATTTTATTTATTTTATTTATGGCCCACAGGGCCGACTACGTGTGGTTCACCTGTGGGGCATCGGTGCCCTGTGGCCAAGGCCTGCCAGCAAGATTTCGGGCCCTCATGGCCGGTTCCAGCAGAGGGGCCATGCCCCAACCCATGGGGTCCATAAGTGGTGCTCGGCCACAGACATGTGGTCCATAATGTGGTGCATCGATGCAGACAGCTGGTTCTGAGAGTTCCGGGCGCACAATGGCCGACTCACGCACGCTCCCCTCGGCGCCCCATAGCGCACAGGTCATGTGGGAGACAAAAGGGACAATTGAGCGAGGGGTAAGGTCACAAGGGTACACATCAATAAGGCAATGCAAGGCGAAATGCGTACGGAGGGCGAAGTGAGAAAGCTCGTCCCTACCGTACGTCACCCCCCTGTCACCTACACTACCCTTGCCCTTACCCCATATTTACAAAATCTACCCATTTACAAATTCGTCACTACTGTCACGTCTTCCCCATATTTCTCCTATACCAAATTCGTCTCCACAATCCCTCTACTTCAAAATTTGCCATCACCAAATTCATCATCAATCCTCATAAGGAGGAAGAGATGGAACATCAAAGCACAATGTCACACCCACGTCATGATGCGTCTCACAATCCAAACATTTGCATCATAAAAAATAATCAAAACATGGCATGGTGTGGAGTACCTGTCACCTCAGGTGAGTGGATGCAGATGGTGCAAGGAGATCCTTCATCCTAACTATCCTCTAAATGATTTTAACACACTTTACACTACCCGGGGTCTTTCCCTGCCAATCGATTGGCCACTTACACTATGGGTTCTAACAACCAATTCCCATTGACCAAACTGTGGTGCTTCTCAATTTGGGGTCTCACTCCCCCGATTCATCTCCCGGTGCCCTTGCACAATTTCTGGGCTGTGACGTGTAGCTCTCCCAGCAGGTCTACCCACCTGCACACCTCCACCACTGTAGTTGCCACCCGAGCTTACCTAGCTCCTCACCCTAACCTAACTAACTGGGGAAGACCCCTCCTGGCTCTGTCACCCCTTGGTGCCCTCTGGCACTGGGCTACCCGGGTCCGTCCTCCGGATCCTCGGGCCCCATCCACAACAACTACCGGCTCCCAGAGCCCACCTGCGGCCTCACCTGGCCGACATCCTCACAGTGGTGGAGTGCCCAAACCAACTACACACACTAACAGGCTACACGCCCAGCCATTTCCACAACACTAATGCACCCATCCAAACATCATGCTTCCACTCGCACCACAGATGCCAATATCCAACCACAATTTACCTATACCCTCTACCTAACACTTACACTACCCGCCCCGGGTATCCGTGATGGGGGTCCACTCTTCCCCCATTCACACCTTCGCACCATCCACTCCACTCCACAATTTCCACCATACTCACTCCAAAACCATCCATTCCAATACTCCAGATATTCCACACTACCATTTATTCCACACAGTCACATACACCTGTTGTTGCACACCTGTGCAATCACCTGGTGCCACCTGCACCCTCCTCCTCTTCCTGGACCATTTGGGTCATCACAATAGTCAATACACATCACCATCACCATCACTCAAACACTGCTCCACACACCTGTTCAGTTGCACACCTGTGCAATCACACCTGTTCAATCCTCAAACACACGGCATCATCTCATCTAACTACTCCCCTCTGAAACTTGCGCTTCCCAGTCGTCCCTTTAAACTATTGCGCTCCCACGTCATTATCATCCACGCTAATCTACCTGCGTCCCCACTACAGGTATCCTTGTCACTAACTAACCTTAACGTCACCTAATGTCATCTTCGCTAGATCCCTACACATGATATATCCTAACCCTCCCGGGCTAGTTTTCACTGCCATACACCCCATAATCTAGTGCTCCTTTGCCCCCCGTCTGTGAGGGATGACAGAGTTGCCATCCCACCACATCGGGGAGGTCCTACTATCAATTTGGCACACCAAATTTCAGCCAATCAAAAATTTTGCCAATCATCTGCCAATCACCGTACCAATCATCAAATTTTGCCTTTTTCTAATTTTGGGTCCAAAACACTAACCTCATCACTCGTCTACTTATTAGATCCTCTCGGTGCGCCAATTCCCTTCTAAAGCTCGGCTTCGTACAGCCGAGCAATGAATGCGGGTTGTTTTGTGCCAGCGGCTGGATACGTCCCGCATTCGGGGCAGGGACGGGGGCTTACCTGGGCCGAGATCCCACGCACTACCTCGGCGTGGAGCCATCCAATGTCCCGATCTCGACCTGCCGGCACGTCTCAACAAAAAGTGGTCGCCATGACGACCCTTCCTATCGAGCTGCCCGCTCCGCCTAGTTGAGCATGGACGCGGCCGTTCCAAGCGAGGCCCAGCGTGGATCGCGTACGGCGGTCCTTTCGAACCCGCCGTGGCTCGGATCCCCGCTGGTTCTCGCGGCACGCGAAGCCCGGCACGCACCGAGGGCCCGATTCGGCTATAAGTCGCTCTAACCGCTAACCCGGTTACCGTCGATGCCTCACCTGCATGCTTACACGCATACGCTACCCCTTTCTTGCTCATACCTCCAGCTGTTCCCATGCTCCTCGTACCTTTCCTTACACACCTCGGTACACTCATTCCGCTCACAGACTTGGTCACACACCTGACCACCGAACACTTTGGCACACATTCGTTGTTCGCACACCTCACCAACACACCTCTTCGCGCCCCTTCCTCGGTCACCTCCTCTGTGACAATCACAGGTGTGCTTTCACTCGCACACCCAACCACGTGCCTCACGACCAACTCAAGTGTGCATTCCCACACACGCTCTACCATTCCAGGTGTGCATCCTTCCATTCCAGGTGTACATCCTCGCTCACCTGTCACAACCAACTCACGCTCCGTGTCACTCTCACTACTCTCACCTCCACTCTTGGTCGCGCACTCACCCTTACTCTCGACAGCGCACTCTTTCCCCATGCACCTGTCCGTTACACACCTTTCTCGCGCATCCTCTTGCGCACACTTTTTCGTTACTTCCTCCGTAACACTCCCCACACCGCGCTTCCATGTGCTCCCTCGCACACGCGCTACTACCGACTCACTCTCGACAGCACACTCACTAGTCGGCGCACACTTTTTCCTCACACACCCCATGGTCGGACATTCTCGCACACCTCTTTTTTCGCACACCAGACCTGTCGCACACTTCACCAATGGCCTTTCACGAACACCCGGATCCAAACCAATCCCCAAGCCGACTGAAGCTTTCCTCACATCATATACATTGCCGAATATTTCGCCACTCACCTTGGCACCTCGTCTCCGCACCTCTTTTGCCACCTGCAAACTCTTTATTTGGTTAGTGAGCAGCACATCATGAGTTGAGCACCGACCTTGTACATATTCCATCACCTCCTCCTGTATTTCTCTCTTAGTTTCTGTCCGTCTCTTCTTAATTTCACTCACCTCTTCTTCCACTTCCTCTAATTTTTGCTTCACCTCTTTTATTTCCCGGTGCGTCTCCTCAAGTTCGTCCTCTAAGGCTACCGTGACCGTCTCTATGTGCATCCTCACCTGCCGGTCCTTCGTCTCCATTACCTCTGTCACCTCGTCCAACCTCATTGTCAGTCCCTCACGTACCATCTGACATTGCCTCTGTGTCGCTATTAAGTCATTTTTAATTTCTTTTTGTGTCGCCTTTAACCCTCCTAGTACCGCAGTGTTCTTTTGTACCTGCTCCACTAACTCCGTCTGTCCCTCCATCAGCTGTTCCACCTCCTCCGTCAGATCTTCTATTCCCCCTTGTAACGTCGCCGTATTATTCCTCACCTCTTTCTCTATACGCTTTTCGCCTCGCTTTACCTCCTCGCGCACCCCCGAGACCTCCTCACCTACACCTCGTCGTATCCCCTCTTTCATCTCCTCCATCTCTTTTGTAGATGCCACCCTCATCTGTCCCAATTCATCCCTCTGAGCATCCAGTTTACTTTCTAACCCGATTTGCACCTCCTCTATCTGGTTCCCCATTCGTTTGATTTCCCTGGCAGATTGTTCCCCTATTTCCCGCAATTTGTCCTCCATCCTATTTTCTAACCCCATTAACCCATTTTTCACCTCTGTTATCCCGTTGTCTAACCCCTCAAAATTATTGTCTAACTTCCCAAATTTCTTGTCTAACCCCTCAAAATTACTGTCTAACTTCCCAAATTTCTTGTCTAACCCCTCACCGGTACCCCTCGCTTCGTCCCTCATTGTTCCCAATTGCTCACCCTGAGCATCCATCCGGTTCCCCATTTGTCCCATCTTTGCTTCTAGCCTCTCCATAAGGGCCCCCATTTGTAACATAAAAAGGTTCGAATCCACCAGCGGCGCTGCTACGGTCGCGGGCGCGGTCGCCGTGGCCATGTGCGAGGCGCCATTTTGCGCGCCCGTAACCTCGTGCGCGAGAGCGCCATTTTGTGCGCCTGATACTCCCTCAACCGCCTCCTCATTGCTCCCCTCCATTTGATCCAGGGGTTACTCCTAACCCCTCCTCCAGCTCACCCACCGGCATCCGATCGCCTTGACCAGCCATGGCGCGATTTAAAAATTCGGGTTTTATTTCTTTAAAACACAATTTTTCAGCAGCTCGTAATTTTGAGCGCGTTAAGCGCGCTTCGGGCCTCGTATCCCACTCCTCGACACCAATTGTTACGGGTCGCAGACAAGATGTTATATTGACCGAGCGGTGGTGTATTACCGCGACCTAACAGTTCCCCCGATTCTTCCCCAACTCACCCGATTCACCCCAAACTTTGGCCGTATCGCACCGCAGCTGCCCAATCTGGAAAACTCTAAAACGACCGAATGCAAAGAGGAAAAGGAATAAGACGAGAAGACGGACAGAAGAGTAATTGGATTTATTATTTACACATATAATCAAGAAGCAGTCACGTTTATTTACAGACGGGATTAGATACACAGTGCAACGCTAGCTTACCTACAGTCTTAATTAACCCAGGGACAGAACAAACAAAAGACAGACTCACACGGGGAATGATGACAGGAGTTGGCTGGAAGGAGAGGATGGCTTGGAGTTGTATTGTGCAGCACGATCGGCGCGTTTAGCAGCCGCCGTTCCTTCGCGGCCCTGCTCAAAACCGCCGTCCAGGCCCCAAGCGGCTGTTGGGTGTTGTTGCTGCTGTGGCCGCCGCTGCTTTTCCAGGATTACAACAGGCTTTGTGCTTTCTGGGATGTCCTCTCCTTGGATGTTCTCTATGTTCTCTTGGTCCAATCACTCCTCACCACCGACAACTCAACGCAACCAACGCAACCACTGACCACCACAACGCAACCACTGACGACCAAAACCACACAACTCAGCTCTGCTTCTTGGACCCTCTCTCTTCTCAACCGCTTGGGCTCCCTTTTGTCTGCCGGTCAAAGCTCATCTCCCAAAGCTTGTCTCAGCTTCTCTTTTGGGAGCGTCGCGCTGCGGATTTTTAGCTGCGGTCATGCCTGCTCATTCCCTCCTCTCAGCACCTCTCTTTCTTCTTCAAAGCTCGACTGCTTGGGGAGCGTCGCGCTGTGGGTTATATAGGCCCCGCCCCTCAACCTTTGCGAACCTCCCCGATCGCTCTTCCTCCGCCCTCTCTAGCCAAACCCCCTGGCTCATGGTTGGTCGAGTGGGGCTGGCTCACTCCTCCCCTCTATGACGAGGTGGAGACACGCCTTTCTTCTCCGACCCTGCCTCGTGGTCAATGGCGGTTATTGGAGGGAAGGTAATTGCCAAACGACGAAAAGGGGGAATGGAGGTTTTGGGAATGGGAATGAAGGGAATCTATCTCTTTCACTGGTGCAATGGAGTATTTCAATTAATGGGAGACACAGCCTTACCCTAAAACACAGAATAAGATATAACTATTGAACAGGGGTATTCTATGATTGGCTGTGGTGTGGATGCTTTATGGACTAATTATGGGATGCTCCTTTGACCTTTACACAGCTCCGGAGGCAGGAGGCGCAGAATAACAATAATAATAATAATAAAGCACACAATCAAAAAAATATATAGTCCTCATATCCGCAACAATATAAAGGATGTTGAATAAGACAAATCATGTAAAGGATGCTGAATAAGACAAATCATATAAAGGATGCTGAATAAGACAAATCATATAAAGGATGCTGAATAAGACAAATCATATAAAGGGTTTTTTTTGTTTGTTTGTTTTTTGTGTACTGAATCGAGGCTCGTGAAAGAGCTAACATTTATTTCACAAACAAATCAACCAGACAAACAAGATATATCAAAAGAGGGAGCGGAAGACAAGATGGGGAGAGAAGGGGAAGCACACAAACATAACATTTGAGAGCAGGGAGATGTGTGGGAGGGAGAGGGCTTGGGGGGAGGAGGCGTGGGAAGGGGGGGGGAGGGTGGGAGAAGTATAAAACACAAGGACACCAAGGACTTCCAGGACAGAAGTTGATATTTCAAAAAAGTGGATTTGGTGTGAAATTAGCGTGGGTAGAAAAGATCAAGGTTTTGGATGGGGGAAGATAAGAGATGGTGGTGAACAGCTGTTTTAAAGATCTGGAGGGTGGAGTGGGATTGAAGAGAGTGACGGAGTTTGTACCAGAGGCGGGAGAAAAGAGGAATGAAGAAGTGAAGGTGAGCAGAGAGTCTTGATTTTGGCAGTTCAACCATAAGAGGGTTGCAGGCAGATCGTGGGCGACCTGTAGGAATATTTGGGGGACAGAGCCCAGAGAGAGCTGGGGGGCAAGGCCAGAGAGGAGTCGGTAGAAGACGGAAAGACCACCAACCTGCCTGCGGTGAGTGAGTGAAAGGCCCTTGGAGTTAGCTTCATCGCGGGAGATTCTAATGATTCTGAACGCATTGGTTTCAACAGCGTGAAGACGAGCTTGGTGTGAGGCAGGAGCACCAGCCCAGAGGGGAGAGCAGTTTTCCATTGAGCTGCGGATGAAAGCCGTGTATGTGGTGAGGAGCTCAGGTGTGCCAAGGAAGGACTTCGCACGACGGAGGATGCCCTGTCGGCGACTGGCTTTGGAGGCCAGATTTGAAACGTGGTTTTCCCAGGAAAGATCATGGCAGATAGAGAGACCCCAAAGCTTGAGTGACAGAACTTCTTGGAGAGGATTATTCAGAAAGTTGATGGGAGGGTTGTCCAGTCGGTCTTTTCGGAGAGACATCGTAAGAGTGTGAGAAATTGTCAGGATTGAAAGACGTGTTCCACTTGTTTGCCCAGTCTGTGATTTTGTCCAGGTCTGCAGAGAGTGAGGAGGCTGCAGACTGCCGATCTGAGGGATGAGGAATGGAGCGACAGAGAGTAGAGTCATCAGCAAAGAGATAGAGAGGATTTTCAAGAGAGTCAGAGAGATCATTGATGAAGACCAGAAAAAGCACAGGGCCCAGAACACTGCCTTGGGGAACTCCAGCCTGAACAGGAAGAGGAGATGAGAGAAACCCATTCAGGGCCACACGTGGACTACGACTAGAGAGGAAGTCCGCCAGCCATGCGTGGAGATTTCCATGGATACCAAAGGAGGAGAGTTTGGTGAGCAGAGCGGGGTGCCAGACCGTATCGAAGGCACGTGATATGTCAAGGGAGACAGCTCTAATTTCCTGTTTGGCATTGAGGACATCCATCCATTGTTCAGAAAGCAGAAGCAGCATGTCCAGAGTAGAGTGACCAGGTCTGAAACCAAATTGATGATCAGAGATCAAGCCATTGGAGAAGAGGAAAGATTTCATATCTGAAGCAATGATGGATTCCATGACTTTGCTGATAATTGGGAGAAGGCTGATTGGTCTGTAGTTGCTAGGATCTGTTTTTGCAACTTTTTTGTGCAAAGCGGTGATGTTGGCTGATTTCCAAGCAGATGGCAGATGACCTTGAGCAAAAGAGAGGGTGAAGAGAACAGAGAGAGGGAGTAAAAGAGCGGAAGAACAGGATTTTAGGACCCGTGGGCTGATGCCGTCAGGTCCAGTTGCAGAATCAGAGTCGAGGGTTGACAGAAACTTTTCCACCTTGTCAGGAGGAAAGGACACAGAGTCCAGGAGCAGCTGGGTTGACTGGGTACAGTGGGTATAGAGAGGGATGGGTTTGGGACACAAGATTTAGAGGCAAACACAGAGTTGAGGCATTCAGCTTTTTCATGTGCGGAGTCAGCCGTGTAGCCGTTTGAGGTGAGGGAGGGGATGGAGGGGGAACAAACACCAGAAACAGATTTGACCAGACGCCACCAGGATTTGGGAGAGGGAGACAGATAAGAGAGTTCGGTCTTGAGAACGGAGATATATTGTTTCCTGGCTCTCCTGAGGGTGGACACACACTTGTTTCGGGCTTTGTGAAAGGAAATGAGATTTCCTTCCGTTGGATTTGCTTTCCAGGAGACGAAAGCAAGTTGTTTCTGGGCAACAGCCTCACCAAAAGATTCCGTGTACCATGGACGGGAGGAAGGGTATGACAACTGAAGACGAGATGGGATAAATCTGTGCATGAGAGAGAGCAATTTACTTTGGAAGAATTCCCAGGATGAGTTGATGTCAGAGGCTGTAGAGATGGGAGACCAGTCCAGATGATTGATGGCTGCTTGAAGACCGTGCCAGTTGGCCTGAGTGAAATGCCAGACTCGTCGACGCTGAGGAGGCTCTCTGAGAATGGTCAGAGAGATGTCCACTTTAACAAGCACATGATCAGATGAGCCGATTGGAGCAGAAGAAGAGCAGCAGACATTTTCAGGGAAGTTAGTCAAAACCAAGTCCAGAAGAGAAGATGCTCCGTTGACTGAGATCCGGGTCGGGAAATTGACAGATTGTGTCAGTCCCAGTGAGTCGCAGAAGTCCTTTGCTGAAGAGCCATGGCTGGTGAGAGAGGTACCCACACCCAGCCAACTGGCATGGTGACAATTGAAATCACCACATATGAGGAAGAGAGAGTTGGGATGGGTAGATAGAAGTTGGTCCATATTATCAGACAGCGAGATGTAGATGGAGTCATCACTGTTTGGTGGACGGTACAACACACATATGAACAAAAGGTGGGAGCGAAGGGGAAGCCGTAGCCAAAGGTATTCCTGGGGGTGAGGTGGAGAGAGGGCAGTGCTGGGCGAGTGAGGAAGAGAGTTTTTTTTATAAAGATAGCAACCCCACCTCCAGGACGAGGCTCAGGTCTATCATACCGGAGGAGGGAGTAACCTGGGAGAGATACCAAGGAATCAGAGACATCATGAAGGAGGAAAGTTTCTGTTAAGCAGATCACGTCTGGTTTGTCAGAAGCAACCTGTATGGAGAGATCAGTCAAGTTTGAGCGAAGGCCCCGGATGTTTGAGGTCCATACCGTTAATGAAGAGGAAGGGGGAGCATCGGATACAGAACAGGGGGGGGGGGGGGGGAGGAGTAGTAGGGCAAGATGTGGAAGAGGAAGAAGAGGTAGGGAGAGCTGTTGAAGGTGTGTCAGAGATTTCAGAATAGCTTGGAGAAAGGGAAGAATGTGGTGGACAAAAGGTTTGGTGGTGATTGGGTGAGGCACAGTGAGGTGTTATTTGAGGAGGGGGAAGAGCGAGGCAGAAGGTTGGGGGAGATGAAGGTGAAAGTTGGAAGGGGGAAGATGCGGGGAGGACGCTTTGAGGAGGAGGGGTGAGAGGGGAGTCGAGGAGGGGAGGAGCGAGGGAGAGTCTCGAAGGGGAGGGGTGTGGGGGGAGTTTAGGACGGAAGGGGAAAGGGGGGAGATTTGAAAGGGATGGCTGATGGGGAAGATTTGGAGGGGAGGGGAAAGGGGGTCGATTTGGAGGGGAGGGGTGATGGGGAAGTTTTGGAGGGGAGGGATGATGGGGAAGTTTTGGAGGGAAGGGGGGAAGGATGCTGAATAAGACAAATAATATAAAGGATGCTGAATAAGACAAATAATATAAAGGATGCTGAATAAGACAAATCATATAAAGGATGCTGAATAAGACAAATCATATGAAGGATGCTGAATAAGTCAAATCATATAAAGGATGCTGAATAAGTCAAATCATATAAAGGATGCTGAATGAGACAAATCATATGAAGGATGCTGAATAAGTCAAATCGTTTAAAGGATGCTGAATAAGTCAAATCATATAAAGGATGCTGAATGAGACAACTCATATAAAGGATGCTGAATAAGTCAAATCATGTAAAGGATGCTGAATAAGACAAATCATACAAAGGATGCTGAATTAGACAAATCATATAAAGGATGCTGAATAAGACAAATCATATAAAGGATGCTGAATAAGACAATTCATATAAAGGATGCTGAATAAGACAAATCATACAAAGGATGCTGAATGAGACAAATCATATAAAGGATGCTGAATGAGACAAATCATATAAAGCATGCTGAATGAGACAAATCATATAAAGGATGCTGAATAAGACAAATCATATCAAGGATGCTGAATCATACAAATCATATAAAGGATGCTGAATTAGACAAATCATATAAAGGATGTTGAATTCGACAAATAATATAAAGGATGCTGAATTAGACAAATCATATAAAGGGTGCTGAATAAGTCAAATCATATAAAGGATGCTGAATGAGACAAATCATATGAAGGATGCTGAATAAGTCAAATCATATAAAGGATGCTGAATAAGTCAAATCATATGAAGGATGCTGAATAAGTCAAATCATATGAAGGATGCTGAATTAGACAAATCATATAAAGGGTGCTGAATAAGTCAAATCATATAAAGGATGCTGAATAAGTCAAATCATATAAAGGATGCTGAATAAGTCAAATCATATAAAGGATGCTGAATAAGTCAAATCATATGAAGGATGCTGAATAAGTCAAATCATATAAAGGATGCTGAATAAGTCAAATCATATGAAGGATGCTGAATAAGTCAAATCATATAAAGGATGCTGAATAAGTCAAATCATATAAAGGATGATGAATAAGTCAAATCATATAAAGGATGCTGAATAAGTCAAATCATATGAAGGATGCTGAATAAGACAAATCATACAAAGGATGCTGAATTAGACAAATCATATAAAGGATGCTGAATAAGACAAATCATATAAAGGATGCTGAATAAGACAAATCATATAAAGGATGCTGAATAAGACAAATCATACAAAGGATGCTGAATGAGACAAATCATAAAAAGGATGCTGAATGAGACAAATCATTTAAAGCATGCTGAATTAGACAAATCATATAAAGGGTGCTGAATTAGACAAATCATATAAAGGATGCTGAATAAGACAAATCATATAAAGGATGCTGAATTAGACAAATCATATAAAGGATGCTGAATGAGACAAATCATATGAAGGATGCTGAATAAGACAAATCATATAAAGGATGCTGAATTAGACAAATCATATAAAGGATGCTGAATAAGACAAATCATATAAAGGATGCTGAATTATAGAAATCATATAAAGGATGCTGAAGGAGACAAATCATATCAAGGATGCTGAATAAGACAAATCATATAAAGGATGCTGAAGAGACAAATCATATAAAGGATGCTGAATCATCCAAATCATATAAAGGATGCTGAATGAGACAAATCATAGAAAGGATGCCGAATGAGACAAATCATGTACAGCATGCTTATTGAGACTAATCATATAAAGGATGCTGAATTAGACAAATCATATAAAGGATGCTGAATAAGACAAATCATATAAAGGATGCTGAATTAGACAAATCATATAAAGGATGCTGAATCATACAAATCATATAAAGGATGCTGAATGAGACAAATCATATTAAGAGAAATCAAATTGAATAAGACAAGAAAAGTTGCCATAAACATACTCGAGGGACTCCTACTCCTCCATCCCACCTACCCGGTGGGTTCAGCAAAGGGGGTATTCTCAGTCTACCAGGTGGTTTCTTCAGGGAATGTTTCTTCTGACATTGATCATTTCTTTATCAACATTGTGAATTTACTCCTTGCAAAGTAACCAACCTTGGACCAGTCATTTAAGGAGTGCCATGAATCTTCTCCATTGGAGCTTTATAGACAGTACCTGAGGGTACATGAAATAATTATCTGTTGGGAAAAATGCCTTTTGGAAAAAAAGAAGAAGTATTTTCTCGTTTCATTGCAAGTCATTATTGCCTGTTTTCCTCTTTGTTTTGTGTCTGCTGATCCTTTACCATCTCGTGCTCCGCTCTTCGATGTACCTCGATACCTGGGTGTAAAAGCCACATCCTGACAATCGATACCATATGTTATGGAAAGAGGGGAGAAAGTGGAAAAGTGTAGAAGAAGAAGAAGATCCACCTTTAGAGGCCATTTTTCCCCGCAGAGCAGGGGTTGGCCAAAGTGGAAAAGGGTAGGAGAATGAAAAATCATCTGAAAGAATAACTGTGACATAATTCAGTGAATGAGCCAGGCACAGAATTAATTAAACAATTGGATCATGATAGACTCAGCGAGAGGGGTTTCCATGATAGGCCAATTGCCAATCTAGGATCACTGAAATGCTATGAATGGCATCGGTCCAGCAACGTAGCTATAAATTTGGTTACAAAGAACAATTGTAACAATACAAATGTACATATATGAGGCAATAATGCAGTGTAAATCCAGACTTCCTTTCATTTACTTTACCAACTTTCATTCAGGCCTTTCACTGTCCTTGTCAAGGGTTTGCTCAAAATACACCTCTTCTCGTAAACCTTGCAAACATTTATAACATCTCTTAGATTACAATGGCGACATTTTGGGCCATAAAGTTCAACCCACGCTTTATTCCCATGGTCGTCGCCTCAGGAACCTTGACAAGCACACACCTTTAATGAGCAATTACAGAGTAATACGCTTCCAATTAACCGGAATAATGACATATACGCGTCCGCCCTCCTTCGCACAAGCCAGGCAAGCTGTACAGCTGGTGGCATCAGCTTCCGTGCCACGGTGGAGAAACAGGATATATATATATATATATATATATATATATATATATATTATATATATATATATATATATATATATATATATATATATATATATACGTATATATATATATATTATATGTGTGTGTATATATATATATATGTGTGTGTGTATATATATATATATATATATATATATATAATATATATATATATATATATATACATATATATATATATATATATATATATATATATATATATATATATATAATTATATATATATATATATATATATATATATATATATATATATATTTATATATAAACATTCATGGATGTACATGTAGGGCTGATGACAAGATGGCCTCGAGGTATGCAAACTCGCCTTTAAGCTGCCTGGCCTCTGGGTTTGAATCCTGACACAGCTCTTAACTATCATCTTGGAGTTTCACAGGCAGACGGATTCATCAATGTGTGTGCCATTCCTCGAGTGGAGGTTAAACTCGGCATCATCCGATGTCTGCCCACATTTGTTGGTGGGTGTTAAATATCCCATGGTATCCTTTGTGAAGAGTAGGTGAGTTATCGCTGGCATCTGACCATGTTACAAATTCCGGTCCTAACTACTGCTGTGAGACGGATGGCAAACCACCCAGCATGACCCTTGACAAGAAACTGTTTTGGCAACACCGGTACTCTATAAAAGAGTATGGCACATCGGATTGAATGTGCATATATATGTGTATAAAATATGCACATGCATTTGTATATATACATATATATATATATATATATATATATATATATATATACTGTATATAGTTAAGTCGGTGGGGTAGACTGATATATAGAGTCAGGTAGATCTATATAGGTAGTGTGCTCCGATTATCGTGTTGAGGAACCCCACATGTAATAAGTTTGTTTAGGCTGATTGTTCGCTTAGGTGTATCTTTGTGATCATACAAGGATGACCCTTGTGTTAGTTATAGTAGAGATTATGCTAATTCCCCTGTGTGTGAGACCTTGTGATTTATCCTTCGTCCCTTATGGCACTACACCATAGACACTAGGCAGGCCCATTAGCACCACACATACTAATTAAATTCTCCCCACAATAAAACTCACCGGAAATGCAGGCAGGAAGAGTTCACGCATTGCGCCAACATGGTGATAAAACATTGCTCAGGCAGGCCGAGAGCCACGCCCAGAAGGACTCGCTATAGGACGGGAGTTGACCAATGAAAGGCCAGAGTAAGGAAGGACTTGTGATTGGCCAAGGGCGGAGCAAGGAGCGACCCGCTGATGGTAGAAGGAAGCGACGGACTGATTGGCCACCGACTGATGGCATGAGGGAGAAGTGACGCGGTGATTGGTGGAGAGCTAAGCCTGTGGTGTTGGCCGGCAGGGATTGGAGGAGAGGCACTAAGGACGTGAAGGCCCGACGTAAAAACCATGGCTGGCCGGCATTTTATCTCTCTCGTTTTTGGATCTCTTTGCGCCAGGACCTCGTTCATCAGCAAACATTACAGCTTTACACAAAAAAGGTGCAAAAACAGATCCTTGCAACTACAGACCAATCAGCCTGCTCCCAATTATCAGCAAAGTCATGGATTCCATCATTGCTTCGGATATGAAATCTTTCCTCTTCTCCAATGGCTTGATCTCTGATCATCAATTTGGATTCAGACCAGGTTATTCTACTCTGGACATGTTGCTTCTGCTGTCTCAACAATGGATGGAGGTCCTCAATGCCAAACAGGAAATCAGAGCTGTCTCACTTGACATATCACATGCCTTCGATACGGTCTGGCACCCAGCTCTGCTCACCAAACTCTCCTCCTATGGTATCCATGGAAATCTCCACTCATGGCTTGCGGACCTCCTCTCTGGTCGTAGGCAACGTGTGGCCCTGAATGGATTTCTCTCATCTCCCCTTCCTGTTCAGGCTGGAGTTCCCCAAGGCAGTGTTCTGGGCCCTGTGCTTTTTCTGGTCTTCATCAATGATCTCTCCGACTCTCTGGAAAATCCTCTCTATCTCTTTGCTGATGACTCCACTATCTGCCGCTCCATTCCTCATCCCTCAGATCGGCAGTCTGCAGCCTCCTCACTCTCTGCAGACCTGGACAAAATCACAGACTGGTCAAACAAGTGGAACATGTCTTTCAATCCTGACATATCTCACACTCTTACAATGTCTCTCCGAAAGGACCGACTGGAAAACCCTCCCATCTGCTTTCTCAACAATCCTCTCCAAGAAGTTCTGTCGCTCAAGCTTTTGGGTCTCACTATCTGCCATGATCTTTCTTGGGAAAACCACATTTCCAAGCTGGCCTCCAAAGCCAGTAGCCGACTTGGCATCCTCCGTCGTGCGAAGTCCTTCCTTGGCACACCTGAGCTCCTCACCACATACAAGGCTTTCATCCGCAGCTCAATGGAATACTGTTCCCCCCTCTGGGCTGGTGCTCCTGCCTCACACCAAGCTCGGCTTCACGCTGTTGAAGCCAAAGCTTTCAGAATCATTGGAATCTCCTGCGATGAAGTCAACTCCGAGGGCCTTTCACTCACTCACCGCAGGCAGGTTGGTGGTCTTTTTGTCTTCTACCGACTCCTCTCCGGCCTTGCTCCCCCAGCTCTCTCTGTGCTCTGTCCCCCCAATATTCCTTCAGGTCGCACAAGATCTGCCTGCAACCCTCTTATGGTTAAACTGCCAAAATCTAGGCTCTCTGCTCACCTTCACTCTTTCATTCCCCTTTTCTCCCGCCTCTGGAACAAACTCCCCCACTCCCTTCAATCCCACTCCTCCCTCCAGGTCTTTAAAACAGCTGTTCACCACCATCTCTTATTTTCCCCCATCCTAAACCTTGATCCTTTCTACCCCCGGTAATTCACCCCAGAGTCCTTGCAGTGTTCATATGTTTTATTCCTCTCCCACCTCCCCCCAAGTCCTCCCGATGTCCCTGCTCTCAAATGTTGTGTTTGTGTCCTTCCCCCTCTCTTCCCATCTTGTCTGCCGCTCCCTTGTTTTTTGTGTTTTGTGTGTCGGTTTGACTTTTTGTGTGATTAATGTTAGCTCTTTCACGAGCCTCGATCTTGTATACAAATAAATAAAAATAATAAAAACTCATTGAACCTGGATTCTTGCTAGTTGGACGACGACGGATGGTGGAGAGACGGTGGAGTGCTGACGATTCTCCTCCCCTGCATTCATGTGCGAGCGACGAGCGTACAAGCAAGGCTTGCTGCTGTAGTGTACGCTGGCCTAGCAGCGCGGAATGAGAGGTTCGCGCCAACGTCCGGGCGGCCTTCTTCCCGCCAAGCACGGAGCCACATCCAGACGGTGAGTTGGGGGCCGACACTGTTCCAGACAGGATACTTCAGCCCATTTGAGCGAAGTGCACTAAATAAAATCACACACCATTCCTTTCCACATTATTTTATCCCTTCATCTGTGTTTAAGTCTGGTGTGAGGGATCCCAATTTAGGACATTTAATTATCGCGCGTTTTATTTTGTATTATTGGCATCCGTGGCAATAAAGCCTTGTATTATTTTCCCCTGTACATTTTAAATCCATTCCCGTTTGAGTTACTTTTTGCAGGGTTGAAGACTGCTTGGCAGATCGCGTCAGGTAAAAGCTTCCAGCTTCTTCTTCTTTCTTCCCCCCGCGTGTGGATATAAAATCCGCTATTTGAACTGAACACCTTTGGAGTTATTCGTGATTTTCCGGTCTTCACCGAGGGAAATCACGCGACAAAATATATATATATATATATATATATATATATATATATATATATATATATATATATATATATATATTGTTGCGGTTCTCTCGCCGGCCTTCTCCCCTTATCAAGGGGGGATTAATCCCCTTGTCTTTACTGGCCTGGCGCGAACCGAGACCTATTACATCCCTTCCGGGCAGCGACAAATAGGGTTTCGGGACCAAATTCTCGCTCGTACCTAAGTACTCGCGCTGCCCTGGAAGCGAAGAAACAAGCCTCGCACGAACCACATGAGGTTGGAATACGCCGAGCGGTTTGCGTACACGTGATCCGTGCAGTTATAATTAATGGCCCCGATTTAAGCGATCTTATTCGTGCCATGCTTAGTCAATGGAGAAATCACGGGAATGATCGAATTCAGAAGAAAGGAAGAAAGATTGGTTTCATGATTATCACATGTACTGTATATACAGTTCAGGTCGAAGAGACACAGAGCAATCCTTATACAGGCTTAATTATCCCAAAGACAACGGGCCCGTCTCACTCACATTCACACGGGGTATTGCAGATGGTCAGGTGTTCCCCAGCGCGTCCAAGGATGGTTCTCGTCCAACTTTCCACGGTCCCCGGCACGTCCGTGTAGATGGAGATCGGCGAAGGCAGGGCCACGTAGCGTGTCGCTTGAGCACAGGTGATATATCGGGGCGAACGGCAGGGAGGGCTTTTACGGCAAAGGTGGGACGGCTTTTACCGCAAAGGGGCGGTTACACAACCTCGTTCACTCTCTTGGCTGGAATGCGCAAGTTCGTTATAACCGCGCCTGGCTGCGCCCGCGTATATCTAGTAACCAACTCTTCTTCCTCCACCCTTGGTGTTGGTTAGCACACGCGTTCTTATCGATAGTCAAGTTAATCAAGTGGTACAGTGCGAGTGATGCAAGTCCTCTCCCTCTCCTCTGCAAGGCCTTCCCTCTGCAAGTCCTGTTGAGGGCTTTGCGCATCGGGTTATATAGGCCCGCCCCGCAAACCTTCTGGAACTCACCAGACTCTTCTCACCACACCCTCTGCCACCGCCACCTCTGAGCTATGATTGGTGGCTCATGCTTACCATCATCGCCTCTGCCGCCCCCGACCTCAACGCCGCCCCCTCCTTTTTAGGCCTACCTCGTGTTAACTTGACTAGTGAGCAAGCAAAGGGTAGCAAAAGGGATCGTGCCTGTAGAGGTAGAATGGTTTGCAGAAGTAGGACCTATTCTCCTGTCTTTACACAATGCAGGATTAACACTGAAAAGGGCCTACTCTCACACAAACTAAGAAATAACTACACTACCAATGAGGCTACATGTTGTGTTACGGATTCGTCACTTCCGTTGTTGTGGTTTTCATCCACTGTAACATTTATGATTCCATGTACTATTATTGTTTTCAAAAGGTTTATTGTGTATGAACTGTTTTCAAAAGGTGAAAAAGTTAGTGTTAAAAGAAACCGGAAACCGGATCGGGAACCGGACGACGACGAAGAAGAGGAAGAGGGGAAAGAAGGCGGAGCGAGTGGAGTCGGACAAGAAGCATAGTTGCTTTGCGGTCTGGAGCGAACCTTGGTGAGCAAGAGTCACGAGTGAACTTTGGGTTTCCCAGGAAAGGGATTCCTGCGACAGAGTTGTTATCGCTGTGACAGATTCACCTGTGTGTCAGGTTTTGCGATTGATTCCGAAGAGAATCCTCGTCGTGCCATTATGTCTCGAGTACGGACCGTCGGCCATTTTGACTCGCGCGCTTTGGGCGTCGAGCCAGGTTTCTTTGTTTCGCTTCAGCTGTTCTCACCGCATTCAGACGATTATCTGGTGTGTGTGTGTGCAATGCGGATTTTGAAGGTAAATCTGAGGTTCGCCGACTGTGAGCCGTGAAACGTCCATACCCGAGGTTGTGATTTCCCAGTCGCCTTGAGGGCGCCTTGGTGCAGCTTTGGCCGTGTGGCTGAGACCGTCATCCGAACGGGATTCTGGTCTCGATTAGACATTGTTCTGACGATCGTTGGAGCGGATCGACTTTGGCTTGAAGCCGGGATCGACTTCGGCTTGAAACCGGAATCAACTTTGGTTTGAAGCAGGGAAAGAGACATTGGGAATGTTCTTGGTTCACTCACTTGGAGCACAGTGAGTTATATGTTACGAAACTGATGGTACCATCATAGGATATATATTGATTGTACTTTTGATTACTATTATTGTTGTACTGTTATTCTTGTGTGATCTTAATACAATATTTGTTTGTTGGTAACAATCGGTGTGGCTTCACCAGTGATCTTTGACATACAGAATAACACATTTTTCTGCCATGACTCCTCTCGGGGCTCGGAGGTACACCGTGACCAGGGGGTTGGGAAGGAGCACGTAACAGAAATTGGGTTGCTCGTCCGGGATAGAACAGAAATTGGGGGCTCGTCCGAGAAATTGGGTCCTCGTCCGGGATTGGCCCAAATTGAAATTGGGGGCTCGTCTTTGCTGACAAAAATCTCGTCCGGGATAAAATTCCCTAACACTCGTCCGGGATAGAATTCCCCAAAATTCCCAAAATTCCCAAATTTGGAATTTTTCTAACATTCCCAAATAAATTTTAAAAAATGGAAAATTTTTGTGTGAAGGTTAACAGGTGCTAACTAATAGTCACCATGGTGTTTGAAGCAGAAACGTTTGTGGCATCCCCTAATGAGGCACAGTTCCAAGCTTTAAAAAGATCGGAACTCTTGATATTGGCCAAACATTTTAACTTGGAGGTCCGAGCTCATATGAAGAAAGCAGAGATGCAGACATTGGTGGTAGAATCTATGGTGGGACAAGGAACATGGAAAGAGGTAGCCTTGGATTGGTTACCCGAGGAAAAAGAAAATGAGGAGCTCCGGAAAATGGAGATGAAACTGCAGAGCCAGGAAAGGTTAAAAGAGTTGGAATGGAAAGCCGAGGAGAGAAGAGCAGAGGAAAGGAGAGCTGAAAGAGAACTCGACGAAGGAAGAGTAGAACAGGAACGAGAACTCGAGGAGAGAAGAACAGAGGAAAGGAGAACTGAAAGGGAACTCGAAGAAAGAAGAGCAGGGGAAAGAGCAGAGGAAAGGAGAGCCGAAAGGGAGTTAAAGAAACGTGACATGGAGTATCAGAAGGAACTTAAACTCAAGGAGCTAGAATTAATGGGAGAACGGAGAGAAGTAGTATCCATCCGGCTAGTTCGACAACTAGTCAGAACACTTAGGATGTTGTTAGGCATGTGAGGCTGATTCCACCCTTCAATGAAAAAGAGGTAGCCAAGTTTTTTTTACACTTTGAGAAAGTGGGTCAAATGCTAAAATGACCTGTGGGGTCCTGGACTATGTTCCTGCAAAGTGTTTTGGTGGGTAAAGCTCAAGATATTTATTCGGCTTTACCGATTGATCAATGTGCAGATTATGAGATAGTGAAAAAAACCATTCTCAAAGCCTATGAATTGGTCCCTGAAGCTTACTGGCAAAAATTCAGGAATGCCAGGAAGAGGGAGAGTGAGACCCATGTGGAGTTTGCCAGAATGAAGGAAACCATGTTTGATCGGTGGTGTGATTCGAAGGGGATTGGGAAAGACTTCAAACTGTTGCGACAATTGATCTTGGTGGAGGAATTCAAACAGTGTGTCCACGTGGATATTAAAGTACATCTGGATGAAAAGAAAGTACCAGAGTTGTATGAGGCAGCCACCGTGGCAGATGACTATGCCTCGACACACAGGATGGGGTTCCACACACCTAACTTCCCGCCTAGAGTTAGCCAGGGGAGTTATGGTAAATCAGGGGCGGAGAACAAATATTCATGGAGGCGGCCTAGAGATGACTATGAGGACAAATCTGATACCGTGACTTTTAGGGATCAGAAGACTACTGAAATGAAAAACCAAGAAACCTGGGCAGTTCCAAGACAGACTTATCTTCCGGGGTGCCCGAGGCAGACCACGAGTTTTTCCTCCGGACCTACTTGCGCTTTTTGCAAGAAACCTGGGCATTTGATGTCCCAATGCTACGCCCTGAAAATGAAAAATCAGGAGTGGAGACAAACTAGTACAACTCCGAATGCATTGGCAAATGCGAGAAATCGTCCTTGGAGGACAGTGCCTTGTGAAGGCTCCCATGCCAAAGTTACGGCATCACAGAACGACCTTGATCAAGAGGGTTACAAACCTTTTATTTCAGAGGGGTTTGTGTCACCGGATGGAGACTTGACTAACCAGAGACCTGTTAGGATATTGAGGGACACAGGAGCACATCAATCTTTGATGCTTGAAGGCATTTTGCCATTGTCAGAGAAGACGGCAACTGGTGTTAGTGTTCTTTTACAGGGGGTTGGTGGCTATGTTAAAGCTCCACTTCATGTCATCCATTTAAAGTCTGATTTGGTGTCAGGACCGGTCACCGTAGGTTTACAAGCCACTCTTCCTGTAGAGGGAATCTCTTTTGTTATCGGGAATGATTTGGCCGGTGGTCAAGTTTCTGGTAACCCGATGTTTGTTGAAAAGCCTAGTATGGAAAATAACACTGCACAGATAGAGCAGGAGAATCCGGGTATCTTTCCATCCTGTACCGCGACTCGTGCTATGGGTAGGAAGCGCTCTGAGGAGAAGAAGAAGATACTGACGTCATGCATTGCACAGGCACGTCTTGTCAAGTACCCTGAAACTAAGTGTCAGCACACACGAGTCATGAATGGAGGCAATGTAGGCAAGCTCTTTTTAGGTGGACTGAACTTTGACACAAGTGAAGATGTTCTGGACTCTATCTTTGGCAAATATGGACCACTCTTGGAAGTGCTGCTGATAAAAGACAGGGAGACGCAAAAGTCGAGAGGGTTTGGCTTTGTCACGTTTGAAAACACAAAGGACGCCAAAGATGCAGAAAAGGAATTGAATTGCAAGAATTTGGAAGGTCGAACCATAACAGTAGAGAAGGCAGGCCATGGGCGTCGAGGGGGCTACAGAGGAAGAACACGTCGAGGTAGTTTCAGGGGTGGCTATGGTTCCTGGGGTGGGAGTTGTAGTTTTGGTGGCGGCCGTAGTCGAAATTACTATGGAGGCTCCCAGAGTTACGGCAGCTCCCGAAGGGATGATTATCAGGGTAGTGGCCGAGAAGGAGACCGCTATTCACGTGACTACAGCGACAAGCGCTCCAACCGTGATTATTATGAAAGTTAGGAGGAGTTTGAAGCACTGAATACTGCGGAGTAGCTGAGTCAAGATTTCTACATGGATTAACCTGTGAACTCAACATTCCTAAAGGCGTCCGCACAGCGAATACTTCCAGGCCTCACCAACTACCATGAAACAGGGCTCTCAGCTCGGCCTCCAAAAAAAGTGCTATAGATCTGTTTTGCTTTGGATTTTTGTTAACAATCCCTTAACCTTCATTCAAAAAATAAAAAATAAAAACCAGAGGTTGATGAGATGGAGTTTGGCTTTGCAGGAGTTCAACTTGGAAATTGAGCATGAAAAGGGCAGGGACAATGTCGTTGCTGATGCTTTGTCCAGAGTGAACTAACTTTGGAAATTTCTGTAGGTTGTTTGGAAGTTTTGTTGCTTAATTTTGGGAAATATTAATTATCGTTGCTCACGGGAATTGATGATTTGGGTGTGAGTTTTACTTTTGTTTGTTAAAAGAGTTTTGCCTGCAAAGAAAGTTTTCACTATGTTCAAACTTTCTTTCTTGAGGGGGGGAAGTGTTACGGATTCGTCACTTCCATTGTTGTGGTTTTCATCCTCTGTAAACATATTACGGAGGACGTCCCTCCCGGACACACGCGGAGTAGGGTTTCGGGACTACTTCTCGCTTGTACGTAATTCCCCGTGCTGCCCTGGGAGCAAGGAAACAAGCCTCGCACGAACCACGTGTGATGTGAGTACACCGAGCGGATTGCGTACACGTGGACCGCACAGTCTTAATTAGTGGAACCCGATTGGAGCGATCTTATTCGTGCCACACTTAGTCAAATGAAGAAACCACAGAAACGGTCGAATCAGTAAGAAAGGAAGAACAGAGGGTTTAATTATTTCCCACACGTATATACAAGTTCAAGGACGAAGAGACACAGAGTAGCCTTAAACAGTCCTAACTTATCCCTTGGACAACGGGCCCATCTCACACTCACACAGGGAATTGCAGATGGGCACGTTTTCCCCAACGCGTCCACGTCGTCGTCCAGAGACGGCCTCCGTCCGGTTCTCCACGGTCCACAGCACGTCCCGCGAAGATGGTGGCAGGCGAAGGCAGGGACTCGTAGCGCGTCTACCGAACAAAGCAGATGATGGGGTGGAACGGCAAAGGGCGGACCTTAGCGCGGCTGGCGGTTACTCAGCCTTTCTCACTCGCGCGTCTCAAATGCGCTGTATTCGATTTATAAGCGCATCTGGCTGCACCCGCGTATATGTAGTGTTCGCACATGCGGCCAACTCGTCTTCTTCGATCCTCCGAGCTGGTTAGCGCTCGCGTTCTCATGCAAGTTCTCTGCTCAACAGCTTTCACCGCTCATCAAGTTCTTTCGCCAATCCTTTTGCCGCAGGTCCTCTGCTGTAAGGCCTGCATTCCTCTGCGAGTCCTGTCGAGGGCTTTTGTGCTGCGGTTTTATTGCTAAGCCCCCGAACCTTCTGGAACTCACTCGAACCTTCTCACCACACACTGTGACGCAAAGCCGCCGTCGCCACCTCCGAGCTCTGATTGGCGGCTCGTTCTTACCGTCAGCGCTTCTGCTGTTTCACCCTCGACTCCACCCCGAACTTCCTAGGCCTGCCTCGTGATAACTCGCCCAATGATCAACCAACGTTTAGCAAAATGGATTTAGCCTACAGATGTAGAATGATCGGTAGAAGTAGGGCCTATTGTCCTGGCTCCTACTCAACGCATAACTAACAAAGGAAAAGGACTAAACTCACAAATACTAAGACATAACTATACTATCGTGAGGCTACATGTTGCTTGCGTGACTAACTATGGGGGGCAAACGTTAAACTTTATTAGGCTCACTTGACAGACTCAAAACTGCAACAATATATATATATATATATATATATATATATATATATATATATATACATATATATATATATATATATATATACAGTATATATATAGTAACGAATTTGGAAAGTGTAAAGAATGTGAGAACTGGTTTGCTGTGTTTTAACTGGCCCTCGTAGAGTAAATAAGATCGAAAGACGTCCCCCTAGTTAATTCCATGAACCTACAGACAGGCCACGATATATCTTTTTAAATAGCTTATTTCCTTATTCTATGTAGGCTAAATATGTGTTTCCCACTAGATTGGCTCTGCATTGCATCAAACGAAATAAGCGTAGGCCCCTCCGATGATCCATGGCAGCTCAAGTGCCAGGGATTCCCCCACTTGAGCTTTGACAGCAACCGTTTATTGCAGTACTGAACTGCTGTGCAACGTGACGGCGCATTACCTGCAGCTGCTGACCGGTTTTCGACATTTGCGGCCATTACGAACAAGGGGAGTGGCTAGAGAAGACGGGTCGCCCCCCTCGTCATAGGGGGGAGGAGTAAGTCGGCCCCGCTCATCCAACCCAGAACAAGGGGGTTTGGCTAAGAGAGGGCGGAGCGGGAACCCCCGAGAAAGTGCGCGAAGGTTCGGTGAGAAACCAATATAAACCGCCGCGGGACGCACTCCGCCCTCTTGCTCTGACCCCGTCCTCCAGCTCTTACCCCGTCCTCTTGTTTGCGGTCGCTCGTTGTTGCTGGGGAGAAGGAAGACGCCTGAACGAGCAGGTGTGACCGAGCCTGCGAGCCATCGTGCGACCAGCTGCGCTGCAGCTAAGGGGGCAGCTAAGGGGACGCAGGCCACGAAAAGGGCGCGCCAGGCAGCAATACACGTGGAAGCTGAACCTCCCTTGCCTCTCAATAGCCATCCATCCTCAAGCCATACCTGCCTGCAATTTTCCCCGTGTAAGTGTGAACGTCGTCTGTCTTGAATGTTGTCCTGGGGTTTATAAGTAAACTGCATAGATAAGCTAACGATTCACTGTGTGACTGCTCCTTCCATCCATTGCTTGTAAATAACTTGATCGCTCCTTCTTTTTGCTTGTGTGTATAATAAATCCTGTTATTCCTCCGAACTCTGTCTTCTTCTCTCTTCCTTCTCTTTCGGTCGCTTTAGAGGTTTCCATATTGAATATCTGTGGCGCGACTTTGGCCAACGTTCAGGAAGTCGGGCTAATCGGGGATCCTGTAACGGTCGCGGTTGACCATCCGCTCGGCCTAAAGTAACATCTTGTCCACGACCCGTAACAATATATATATATATCGTTACGGTTCTCCACCGCCCTTCTTACCCTTACCAAGGGGGGATTAAGCCCCTTGTTCTTTCTGGGCTTGGCGGAACCGAGAGACTTGAAACGCCTCTTCCGGGCAAATGCAAGGTAGGGTTTCGGGACCAAGTCTCGCTCGTACCTAACTCCCTGCGCCGCTACGGAAGCGGGGAAGCAAGCCTCACACGAGCCACGTGTGATTTGGGGTACACCGAGTGGATTGAGTACCACGTGGTCCGTGCAGTCTTTAGTAGTGGAACCTGATTCGAGCGGTTCTATTCGTACCACGCTTAGCCAATGAGGAAATCACGAGAACGATTGAATGGAAAAGGAAGAACACAGGTTTAATTATTATTCCCACACATATGTACAATGATCGGTATGCAGGGACACAGAGCAGCACTTAGTCAGTCTTATTCTTAACTCCCAGACTCGGGCCTGTCACACTCACACAGGGGATTGCAGGCAGGTTGATGTTCCGGCCAAACGCGTCGACGTGGTCGTCCAGGAACGGCCCCGTCTGGCTCTCCACGGTCCCAGCACGTCCCGCAAAGATGGCAAGCAGGCGATGGAAGGATCCTCGTAGCGCGTCTCCTGAACAAAAGGCAGCCGATGAGGTAAGAAGGAAAATACGCGTCTCTCAGCATGGCTGATGGTTACACAGCCGCTATCACTCGCGTAACTCGTTGCACTGTATGCGGCTCGGCTTCAAGCTCAAACCGAGCGTTGCTTTATATTAGCACGTGTCCTGGTTCATGCGCGTCTCTCGCCACTTGCGTATCTCTCAAAGTCCGCTTCGGCTCACCGCGCTCCTTCAACTTCTCACCTCTTCTGTAACTCACCGCACCGCTGGAACTCAACTCTCAACTGCTGGTGCTCAGTCCTTTGACGCTCTCCACTCGCAAGTCCTCCTGCTGCTCAGTCCTTTGATGCTCAGTCCTTCTTGCGTGAGTCCTCCTTGGGACTTTGCGCGACGGGTTATATTGATACGCCCCCAAACCTTCTCGAACCCTCTCGAACCTTTCAACCATGCACTGTGACGCAGTGCTGCCGCCACACCCTCTGAGCCCTGATTGGTGGCTCGCGCTTACCGTCAGCTTCTCTGCCGCCCTCATTCGGTCCCGCCCCGACCCTCCAAGGCCTGCCCCGTGTTAATTCGCGCCAAAATGAACCAAAGGCGGCACAAAGAGGCATGAGGCTAGGGAGGCGGGATAGTCAATGAAAGTAGGAGTAGGACCTATTCTCCTTACTCTACCCAACGCAGAACTAACACAGGAAAAGGACTATGCTCACAAATACTAAGAGATAACTAAACTATCGCGAGGCTACATGTTGATTGTGTGACTAAATATGAGGGGGAAATTTAACCTTTATTATACAACTGCTACCAAAACTAAAAACCGCAACAATATATACATATATATTGATGGTACCCGCAACAATACGCCAAACTGTGTTCAAAAAGTATCCGACCTTTATTTTTCGTGCGTAAAAAAAAAAGAAGCTCGGGAGGCGTTGATTGGTGCACGTATGTAGGCGATCCTAATGCGCACGCATGAATTTTTTCCCACCTGCAGAAGCTGTCATTCGACGGCAGACCGCCGATGAGTGAGGACATGTAAGTGAGCGCCATTGGATTTTCGTTTTTGACAAAATGACGGAAAAACTTGAACAACGCTACTGCATCAAATTTTGTGTTTTTTGGCCTCGGGGATGTTGGATGCTTCCATTGTGATGACTGCAACTTGGTTTCTGGGTCGTACCCATAAACCCAGGACTCATCGCCAGTGATCACTGTGTTGAAGAAGCTGGGATCGCTGTTCACAGTCTCCAGCATGTCCTGTGCGATCTCCAAACAGAGTTGCTTCTGCTCAATCGTTAGCAGCTTTGGTACGAACTTCGCTGAGATTCTCCTGAAGCCCAAATCCTCCTTCATAATGGAATGAATGGTGTTGAATCTTGCGGATCGTTTCCACTTGGGAATCACCAAGCTTTACGCAAAATTTGATGCAGTAGCGTTGTTCAAGTTTTTCCGTCATTTTGTCAAAAACGAAAATCCGACGGCGCTCACTTACATGTCCTCACTCATCGGCGGTCTGCCGTCGAATGACAGCTTCTGCAGGTGGGAAAAAATTCACGCGTGCGCATTAGGATCGCCTACATACGTGCACCAATCAACGCCTCCCTAGCTTCTTCTTTTTTACGCACGAAAAATAAAGGTCGGATACTTTTTGAACACACTACGTATATATGTATGTATATATATATATATATATATATATATATATATATATATATATATATGTATATGTCGGTCGAAGACCTCAAGGGAAGGAAGAAGAAGAAGAATCAGAGCAACAATGTTTAATGGGATCGATTACAAACACACAGTGTGGAGCAAGGCTCGAGAATGCACCGCCTAACACGCAGCGGGCAATTTCTCAAGGCACTCGCTGAAAAATAAGTAAAAAGGCATTTCATTTATAGCAAAATATCAGACAAGAATCTGCGCTAAAGACATAGCAAACCCTGGGCCATAAAGACCCACCTTCCCTCGTCCCTTCTTGAAGAAGGCCAAACTTAGACAAACAGATGTAAGCATGGGATAGGCTGAGCCCTTTTGGCTCTTTATCTAAACATATCAGACCCGAGCGCAGGCCGAAGAAAATATTCTCATACACTAGGCTAAATGGTAGATGAATGATTGGATACACGTGCTGAATACAATAACAATCAAGGATATGTAATGTCTATATTTCTCCCGAGGTTGGTTACATCCTTGATTTAGGAGACATACTAGAAACTACAAAGATATATAATTAATTATTCCCTTTGTGAAGAAGGCGTTTGGCGACATGTTTTCCCTGTACGTGGGTCGCGAGCATTTTATCTACTGTCTGGCACATACATTCAAGGACTTGTTTACTGGGCTAAGGATCCACCCTGTACCTCGAGTCTCGAAAGCACATTTTGTCCACTCGCCTCTGCCTGCAGCTGAGTTCAAATCAGTTTTCAGAAGCACGATATATAATTTCAGATGTTTATGATCAATTGAGTCATGGGGTTTAAACCCCAATGGCTGACAGTTCCTTCCTTTGTCTTTATAAGACAACTCCTTGGAAAGACACCGTATACCCCAGTGGTCAGCATCCCAATTAGTCACATGCCAGGCGCGACACAGCGTCACGCATGCTCAAGAAAGATATCGGCCCTAACTGGCCGTCTAACATTCAACGCATGAATTGTTAGCCATAATTCGCGACGACGGCGCCTGGTTAGGAGATTGCTGCCGCCCGGCCAGATTCCGAATCCACCCTCGTCACGGCGTAGGTGCGACCCAGTTGCCAGCCAGATTTAGGGCCCTCCTTATGCAGGCGTGGTCCTCGCGAATTAGGGCAAACAATCGACGTCCAATGCCATCAAGCCTTGTACATGTGATTGCTGGGTGGTGTAAGTGGTGGTGAGGGTGGTTCTTCCGGATACATGTTTGCCATCCGCTCCTTACTGCTGGCATAATAGCAATAACCTTTAAAAGAACCTACACTTTCTAAATCACAGGTATAATCATCCCAACTAAAATCATCATTATCAGAATCCCAAGCATCAATAGGTTCATCGTTTTCCCCACATACTCCTTCCTTTTCTGCCAACAACATATCCAAAGCCACTTGATTCTGCATCACCATCGTTCGCATATGCACTAATTCGTTTTCCAATTGTAGTTCTGCGATTCAGGTTTCGTTTCCAATTCGTTCCATTACTAATGCGAGACTATCTATTAGCCAATCATTCATAATACATAAGAGGCGTTTAGCCAGTACACGCAAGGGGTTTTCCACACAAGTATCACAGTCATCACAAAAATCAATACAGGCAGCAGCCAGTTCCCACATGGGATCAACACAAGTATCACAGTCATCACAAAATTCAATACAATTTTCTGGAGCGCTGGTCACAACTGCCTTGTTGAAGGGCCCATTCAGGTCGACGGCCTTTGTGGTCAGAACCATAGTCGTTGTCGGCAGTTTCTTCACTTTCCATCCTGAAAAATACTTTCTTACACACACCATGGTCAAATTCCTAGCCACCCGTCCCACCAATTGGCATTTAGTTACCTTATCTCTCAGATGGTTGGCTTATTCATAGCCGCATTTCCTGTGTCGTGTCTGGAAATTCGAATGCCATATTTACTTTCACCAATTTCCGATAATACCTTCCTTTTAATCATCTTCCCTACATCTAATAATACATGATTTACCAACCATTTCCCCCCCAGTGCAAGCCAACCCCTTGTATCACCTTCTTATCACGAAACAACAGTCCATAACTAACCACTTTTCTTTATTTCCTGCCTTTTCCATTAACTTTTATAACCTTTTCCTCCACTTTCTCATCAATTCCTGCAGTCACCTGTCATTGACAAATAATCCATCTGATTCGACTTTCCACTCCAATCATCTTTGCACTTTCCATGACCTTCTTCACACTTCCTTTTAAACCTTTTCTTCAGACACAACCCACATGAGTTATGAATACAATTTCCCCTTTCAGGCACGTGTCTAGCCACTCACAAAGTGTCCATAAGACAACGTCATCATATTTCACACCTCAGCTCTCGAGACCACCCAGGGGTCCCTTGAGAGATGCATCCTAATGTTAATCAGCTCTCGAGAGCTCAATTTTGAACAGGGGTAAAACCAGCAATACTCAATTCTGCCGAGCAAGAGGCCAGAGCAGTATCACTCCCTCTTCCCTCTGCCCACCATAACTGGCAGACAGACAATGGCGAGCCATAAGCCCCAAAATGACATTGCACGAACCCTTTCAATATCTGTCTAAACCTACTGCCATTTAACGACGCTTCCCAGATGACGGCTCCCATACACTATTCTGTCTGTGAATTGTTGCATCCCACAGATGCCACGATTATTTGAACAAACTCATTTTCCTAATCCACCCTTTCAATTTTCATTTCAATTTAAAGTCAATCCAATGTCCTCTAATACCTCTCTTAGCATCCCATGCACCTGTTGCAGACACCTGTTTTAGCCTCTGGCCCCAGATAACTCTCTGCCGGTAGACCTTAATGGTTTGGTCGCCATATGCATATGTCTCCGTGTTCGCCCATGCCCTCATGTCCCCAGTGCTGGCAAAGCGGTATATTAAACTAAGTGTGATTGCCCCCCCTAGCAGGCGGTGGTGCAGCATCCTCGATCTGTGGTGGTGCGTTTGAGGTGTCTGTGTTTGTGGGTATGGCCAACTTACAATGTGTGGCATGTACCCAGGACGACTTGCCCTCACAAAACACCGCTGTTGGTGTGATCAGAAGAACTTGGTATGGCCCCGTCCACCTTGGTTCGAGCGCAGTCTTACGGGTGAAATGCTTCACCAGCACGTAATCTCCTGCCTCGAAGGTGTGGATAGGCTTGCTTGCTGGCTCCGGCAGGGCCTCCCGAACGCGTTCATGTATGCTGCACGCCACCTGGGAGAGACCTATGCAAAACATTAAAAGCATGTCATCCATGATAGGTAATTCAAGTGCTGCCATATCCACTGGCGCCGATACCGGCAAACTCATGGGCCGACCCATTAATATCTCGTGCGGAGAGAGACCAGTGGTGCGCCCTGGAGTGGAGCGCACGCTCATTAATGCTAGCGGAAGGGCCTCCGGCCACTTGAGGCCTGTCTCGTCGCAAATCTTTGCCAACTTACCTTTCAGTGTGCCATTCGTTCGTTCTACAAGTCCCGCCGATTGTGGGCAGTAAACACAGTGGAACGACTGTATCACTCCCAAGGCCTTTAACACGGCTTTAATGACGTCACCTGTGAAGTGCCCGCCCTGATCGGATGACACTTTCTGCGGGACACCGAATCGACATATAAAGTGCCGCAAAAGGCACTTGGCCACCGTTATAGCGTCAGCCCTGACGCATGGGTAGGCCTCCACCCACTTGGTGAACATGTCCACCACTACCAATACATGCTTAAAGGACATACAAGGCGGTAAATTGAAAAAATCGAACTGGATATGACAGAACGGCCCGACGGGAGCCGGGTGACCCACGTTGTGGCGGCGTCTGGGGGGTGCCCCCCTATTATGCCGTTGACATATAGCGCACGAGCGACAGACCATGGTAACCGCAGCCGAAAGGCCTGGTGCTGCCCAGGTGGAAGTGACCTGCCTCATCACCCCCCTATGGCACACATGGCCATTTTGATGCGCCATGCGTGCCAACCATGGCAATAAAGCTCGCGGTGCCACGGGTTTGTCATTAATCGTCCACATTTGTCCTTCTGCGGGGCGCTGAGCTCCCAATTTAATCCAATCTTGATGTTCTACGTTTGAGGCCGCGGCTTGTAATTGTATTACATCGAACTCTGTAGGTGCGGATGTCGGAACGTCTGTCTGGGCGGTCGCTTTAGCGCCCTGTTTGCGCGTAACTACTGGCATATTATATCCAACCTGTTGGTTTGCCGCTTGTGCTGCTGCTTCGTCGGCTCGGGCGTTTCCACGGGCCACAGCGTCGTCTGTACGCTGGTGACCTCGGCATTTAACTACAGCTATTTCACGTGGAAGCATAATACTATGAAGCAGATTACGCACTAAGTCCCCATTTTTAATGAGTGCTCCCGCTGAAGTGAGGAACCCTCTCATTTTCCATATGGCCCCTTTGTCGTGGACCACTCCGTGTGCGTATGCCGAGTCTGTATAAATTGTCACTGCCTTTTCCTCGCTTACTTCGCACGCTCTCGTGAGTGCGTACAGTTCAGCTTGTTGTGCTGACCAGGTGGGCGGGAGGCGGCCGCTTTCGACCGTCTCCGTATCCGAGCATACTGCGTACCCAGATAACAGGGATCCGTCCCAAGCCCGTTTGGCTGAACCATCGACGTAATAGGTGTGATCGGCTTCCTGTAGCGGAGTGTCCTGTAAGTCAGGCCTTACCGTTGATATTAACTGCACCACGTCCGTACAAACGTGCGGGATTCCCTCCTCCTTTGTTGGCAAAAGTGTCGCTGGGTTAAGAACGGTACACCGCATCACCGTCACGTTGGGTGCCATAATTAATGCCGTTTCGTATTGCATCAGTCGAGTGGCTGTGAAATGCTGTGTATTTCGCTGTTGTAGTAGTGTATGGACGCAATGCGGTACCTGTAAAAGGACCGGATGTCCCATAACTATGTCGGCCGTCCGCTCAACTGCGTATCGGGCAGCCGCCACGGCTTGTAAGCACAGCGGAAAGCCTTGTTCTACCGCATCAAGCTTTTTGCTGAAATAGGCTACCGGACGTTCCCTATCTCCATGAGTCTGAGTTAACACGGATTGTGCGAATCCCCCTACTGCATGGGTGAAAAGTGTGAAGGCCTTTTTATAATCGGGAAGGCCCAAGGTGGGGGCCGTTACCAGGGCTCGTTTGAGTCCTTCGTAGCAGCGTATTCGATTGTCCGTCCAGTTTACCATCCGTGGCTGGTCGTTTTTCGTCGCCTCATATAGAGGTTTTGCTAATAACGCATAGTCAATTATCCATGTACGACAGTATCCTGCCATTCCCAAAAATCGCAACGAACACACTAACACTTCACTGTTATCCTTCACTTCACTTCAAAATTTCACTGTTATCCTATCAATACCTGGACATTTTTTCCCTTCCTTCCTAGATACGCGAATTTCACACCAGTATAAACCCACTGGAAAAATTATCTGAAAAATAATGAAATCGTCTCCAAGTTCTCTAACTAATCTCCATCCGCAATCGCCAACTTTACCCTCCTATGCATTTTGCCTTAGGTTTTAGAACCTAGAGTCTACCAAAAACAACAACTAGCCTTCCAAAGCCATTTCCCTGCAAGAGCGGAGGTTAGCCTTGCGTTCCACATGACAATCTTCTTCATTTTGCTCTATCACCTCCCTTTGAGCAATAATTTAATTGATGTGATTCCCACATACCTGGTGGAGTTCTGTTCACCTCGTCTGCAGAGCCGTGATCCAATCTTCACCAGCCCCCAATCACCTTACACATACCCCGCATCACATAGGAGTATCAACATTTGTCATAGGAGTATCAGCTTGAAATATACACCCGCTCTGATCCTCCAGAGCTGAGGAAACCAGCCGACCTGAGCCGGTCAGCAAATGCCATATGTCTTCGTCCCAAATCGAGGGCAAATTTTCACAATGGCAAACAATTAATATATTGTCCACATTCATCTTGGTCACCCCAACCCATTCTGGCTCTCCCCAAGAGCTCTGTGTCCGGACAGACAGACAGATAAACAGACCGGGTGAAACCATAACCATCCATCCTTCCGATTGGACTCACGTCAGCATCACATGTCATTCTTGCCTTCATTCAACGCATTCTGCCATCCCAAGTCGGCCAAATACAAGCCCCGGCCATGCCGTTGAATAAACACCCAGTCGGTTGACAGCCTATCATTTTTGACTTTCACTCCCATTCTCCCTTGCTACATTTGGAGAGCCGTTAATGTGGGGATGTAATTGAACACTTGTTTTAAAGCCCTGTCTACACATGCTCTCCATAACATACTCATTATTTCCTGCCAATTTTACTCATCCGGATTGCCCAACGCCTGTAGGCAATTTGGGGAACCCCTTGTCAATCCATGACACACATCAATGACTCACACAATAAACACAAATACACGCTGCAATGACAGATCATTCATTCCCTTATACACAAATACCATGTGACTGACCCTTTATTCTCCAAAAATCACATAAACATTTTCTATTTCCACATATAAGAAATAACCAATATCTCCCTTGAGATACAAAACAAAAACGCTTCCAACTCTAGCATCCCAAAGTCTTCCTTGGAAGCATGCTCGACAATGCAGCATCGCTTCCACTCAGCACACAACATACCTGTGCTCACTCCAACACATCCAGTGCGTAGCTTAACTTAAAATACTCATCGTCCTACTTTTCTTGGGCTAGTCCCTCCTGGTAGTCCTAATATCGGGTCGCCCCCCGATCCCTAACCTTAAACGCAGTTCTCACGCCGGAGTAACTTAACACCTATAATTATCTATCACCCACATATGGGTCTACCTGCTTCCCACGCAGGAAGCTTACCTGAGGGATATCCCTCCTTATCTCGGGCGCCCTGTATAATCGATTCATTACCCACTGCTGCTCTGGTTTAAACTAAATATGGTTCGGAATGCAAGCCAGGTAGTGCAGCCGACAGAGGTCCACACGTCCAAAGTAAGGCAGGAGGCTTCAATTTCGATGTGCAAAAATTGCTTACCCAAATTAGGTGCCGGCAGGCCTCCTTCCCGACCTGGAACGTGAGGGTCCACCTCGTCTGCACACTTGGATGATCCCACTCCTGACACCAAAATTGTCGGTCGAAGACCTCAAGGGAAGGAAGAAGAAGAAGAATCAGAGCAACAATGTTTAATGGGATCGATTACAAACACACAGTGTGGAGCAAGGCTCGAGAATGCACCGCCTAACACGCAGTGGGCAATTTCTCAAGGCACTCGCTGAAAAATAAGTAAAAAGGCATTTCATTTATAGCAAAATATCAGACAAGAATCTGCGCTAAAGACATAGCAAACCCTGGGCCATAAAGACCCACCTTCCCTCGTCCCTTCCTGAAGAAGGCCAAACTTAGACAAACAGATGTAAGCATGGGATAGGCTGAGCCCTTTTGGCTCTTTATCTAAACATATCAGACCCGAGCGCAGGCCGAAGAAAATATTCTCATACACTAGGCTAAATGGTAGATGAATGATTGGATACACGTGCTGAATACAATAACAATCAAGGATATGTAATGTCTATATTTCTCCCGAGGTTGGTTACATCCTTGATTTAGGAGACATACTAGAAACTACAAAGATATATAATTAATTATTCCCTTTGTGAAGAAGGCGTTTGGCGACATGTTTTCCCTGTACGTGGGTCGTGAGCATTTTATCTACTGTCTGGCACATACATTCAAGGACTTGTTTACTGGGCTAAGGATCCACCCTGTACCTCGAGTCTCGAAAGCACATTTTGTCCACTCGCCTCTGCCTGCAGCTGAGTTCAAATCAGTTTTCAGAAGCACGATATATAATTTCAGATGTTTATGATCAATTGAGTCATGGGGTTTAAACCCCAATGGCTGACATATATATATATATATATATATATATACAATATATATATATATATATATATATATATATATATATATATATATATATATATATATATTGTTGCGGATATGAGGATTGTGTTTTTTTTAATTTTGTGCTTTATTATTATTATTGGTTATTCTGCGCCTCCTGCCTCCGGAGCTGTGTAAAGGTCAAAGGGCATCCCATAATTAGTCCATAAAGCATCCACACCACAGCCAATCATAGAATACCCCTGTTCAATAGTTATATCTTATTCTGTGTTTTAGGGTAAGGCTGTGTCTCCCATTAATAGAAGTACTCCATTGCACCAAGTGAAAGAGATAGATTCCCTTCATTCCCATTCCCAAAACCTCCATTCCCCCTTTTCGTCGATTAGAAACTACCTCCGCTCCAATTACCGCCATTGACCACGAGGCAGGGTCGGAGAAGAAAGGCGTGTCTCCACCTCGTCATAGAGGGGAGGAGTGAGCCAGCCCCACTCGACCAACCATGAGCCAGGGGTTTGGCTAGAGAGGGCGGAGGAAGAGCGATCGGGGAGGTTCGCAAAGGTTGAGGGGCGGGGCCTATATAACCCAAGGCAGGGCGTGTCCAAAAGAGATGAGCTTTTACCGGCAGAGAAAAGGGAGCCCAAGCCGTTGAGAAGAGAGAGGGTCCAAGAAGCAGAGCTGAGTTGTGTGGTTTTGGTCGTCAGTGGTTGCGTTGTGGTGGTCAGTGGTTGCGTTAGTTGCGTTGAGTTGTCGGTGGTGAGGAGTGATTGGACCAAGAGAACATAGAGAACATCCAAGGAGAGGACATCCCAGAAAGCACAAAGCCTGCTGTAATCCTGGAAAAGCACGCGACGTCCACAGCAGCAGCAGCAGCGGCGGCCACAGCAGCAACCACACTCAACAGCCGCTTGGGGCCTGGACGGTGGTTTTGAGCAGGGCCGCGAAGGAACGGCGGCTGCTAAACGCGCCGATCGTGCTGCACAATACAACTCCAAGCCATCCTCTCCTTCCAGCCAATTCCTGTCATCATTCCCCGTGTGAGTCTGTCTTTTGTTTGTTCTGTCCCTGGGTTAATTAAGACTGTAGGTAAGCTAGCGTTGCACTGTGTATCTAATCTCGTCTGTAAATAAACGTGACTGCTTTCTTTTTGCTTGTGTGTATAATAAATCCAATTACTCTTCTGTCCGTCTTCTCGTCTTATTCCTTTTCCTCTTTGCCTTCGGTCGTTTTAGAGTTTTCCAGATTGGGCAGCTGCGGTGCGATACGGCCAAAGTTGGGGGTGAATCGGGTGAGTTGGGGAAGAATCGGGGGAACTGTTAGGTCGCGGTCATACCAACCGCTCGGTCAAAAAATAACATCTTAACCGCGACAGTAAATATATATATATATATATATATATATATATATATATATATATATATATATATATATATATATATATATATATATATATATATATATATATATATATATATATATATATATATATATACATATATATATATATATATATATATATATAGTATCGGTTCTGAGAAAGTGTACATATTTGATTAATAAAGGTTAAAGGTTTTGCCCCCATAGTTAGTCCACATGCAACACGTCGGTCACCTTAGAACGTTAGTTATTTCATAGTATATGTGAGCTAAGGCCATTTCCAACAGTGATACCTGCGTTGTGTAAAAGAAATAAATAAGAGTAGGCCCCGTTCATTTTGCGGCCCACCCTCCAACTCGACCTCATTGCGCACCATCCACTCTGTGCCCTATTGCCCCTCGCATTAGGAGGCTCAAACCAGCCGAATACCACGAGGTAAGGCCTGGAAAAGGGGTGGAGCGCAAGGTCGGGGGTGTGGCCACATCAAGCAGACATCAAGGGCGGAGCCTGTAAGACCCCAACAACCAACCAGGGCTCAGTGGGAATGGCTTAAGGGGCGTGGTGAGAACGTGTCTGGCACATTCCAGAGGGTTTGCTGGGCGGCTATATTTAAACGCGCGCGCAAAGCCCTCTAAAGGACTGTGCGGAGAGGACTGAGCTCGCTCGCATGAAGAGGACTGAGCTCGCTCGCATGAAGAGGACTGATGAGTGAGGGGCTTTGTAAGAGGACTTATGCAGTTTATGAGCACTTGAGGATATTCGCGCATTACAAAGGACTGGGGAGTATATGCGCTTTACAAAGGACTTGCACGATTGTGCTTTGATCAAGAGGACTGTCACGTTTGGCATTGATTGCAAGAACTCGTTGGGGGTTTGGCTTTGGGCTTGCTGGGAGCGCATATAAAGCGCCGGGATTTCTATTACGTACGTGGCCGTGAGCCGCACAGTAACCGCCAGCCTGGCTTACCGATCCCCCCATATAATTGTCCGATCCGCGCCAACGACACGCGGAGAGCTTGCCTGCCGTGTACCATCTTCATCGTGGTATGAGTCGGGGACCGGAGCGAGTTGTGGACGCCATCTTTGGACCCTCAACCCGACCATCTACAACCCCCGTGTGAGTCTGAGTCTGAGTGCGAACGGGCCTGTGTTCAGGGATAAGTTAAGACTGTCATTAAGGCTGCACTGTGTATTCTGTACTTCTCCTTCTTCCTGTGTAAATCATTAATAAACCAATAGGTTCTTCCTTTTCCTCTTGATTCGACCATTTTAGTGATTTCTCCATTGGGTAAATGTGGCACGATTAGGAACCGCTCCAATCGGGTTAGTTCCTGTTAACGGCCCGAATCGCGGCTCGCTATCGCTCGGCGTGTCCACTAAAACCGTGGTTCGGGTAGGGTTATTTCCTTGCTCCATGGCCGGTGTTAGTAATTAGGTAATAAGAATTCGGCTTACAACCCTATTTAATGCCGTCCGGAAGGAACGTCATAGCCCCGGATCGCGTCAGCTAGATAAAAGACAAGGGGATTAATCCCCCCTTGATAAGGGGGAGGCCGACGTTTGAGATGCGCAACAATTGGTGTCAGGAGTGGGATTGGACCCGAAGTGCGCCTAACACACTCAAAATTACGAGCGGCCGAAATTTTATTGAACAACCAAATTAAATCGTGCCATGGATAGCCAAGGCGGTCGGATGCCAGTGGGGGCAAATGAGGAAGATGAGGAGGTATAATCGACCCAGGGCCCCCGGGAAGAAGTAGAAGAAATGGAGGATGCAGTTAATGAGGGTGCAGCAGTAGAAGTAGCGGGGGAAGAAAATGGTGGCACCTCACACATGGCGATGAGGGCTGCGGCCGCTGCGCAGGTGGGGGGGTGGGGGGCGGGGAGTAGACATACAAACCCTCATGGCGCAAATCAAAGCGTGCTTCGCGGTGCAAAGTAATGAAATTAAAGAATTGGAAAATAAAATGGGAGAGCAATTGGGAAATCAAATTGGGGGATTAGAAAGCAAATTGGGGGGATTAGAAAGCAAAATGGGGGACCAATTGAAGGACGTGGGTGGCCAAATGGGAGAAATGAACGAGGGGCTAGTGGGGTTGGAAAACAGGATGGCCACCTGAGAGAATCTAATAAAAGGAATGAAGGACGGGTTGACGGGGTTGGAAACAGAGTGGGTGGCCAAATAAAAGAGATGGAGAAAGAAATAAACCGCAGTTCGAGCGGGAAAGGCACATTGGTATGCGACGGGGTAGCGCGACTTGAAGAATGCGGGGAAAGTGAGGTTGAGCCAAGCACAGCCAGGTGGACCGGGGTAGAAATCGCGACACGGGGTATAGAAAAGCCGACGGCCGCCAAATTAATTTTTTTAATTTTATTGGCACCGGCGGTCGTCGAGGAAAAAGAAATTGAAATCAAAGAAATAGTGGAAATTGGGGCTGAAGAGACGGCAGACTTAGAAAAGCAATCGCGGGAGGAAGAAATGGAATATGTACAAAGTCTGCATTCGCATTGTGATGTCGTGCTGCCTTACCCAATTTTAAGTTTGCAGATACGGTTAGAGGAGAAAAGGATCCCGAAGGTAAGTAGGGCTGTGTATGGCGCGAAGAGGTTTGGCGTGGAAGTGTTTGGCGCGAAAGCATTTTTCGCGCGCTTGGGATCGCGACGTCACCCGGGCGCTTGTGGAAGGTCTGTGGTGTGCTGTGTGAAGGTGAATGGCATGCGTGTGCAAATGGCACCAAAGCGCGACTGTGAAACAGTGTGAAACCGAGAGTGAGAGTGAGTGCACAACGGAGTGTATGTGTGAAGAGTGTGATACAGAGTGTGCAATGGATGAAGAGAGTGTGCGAGGATGCACACCAGAGCGTGTTGGAGAGAGTGTGCAGAGATGCACACCAGAGCGCGTGAGTGGGTGTGCGCAGGAGTGCACACCCATGGTGGTTACGGAGTACGTAACGGGAGAGTGTGCGTGAGGGTGTGCGGTGATGATTGGGTGTGCAACAGAGTGCACACCCGTGGGTGTTACAGAGGATGTACCAAGGGAGAGTGCACGAGAGGAGTGCATGGAAGAGAAGTGTGTAATGGAGTGTGCGAGTGGTATGAGTGCGCCAGGGTGTGTGTGAGGATGTATGATGATGGAGTGTGTGAGCGGCATGAGTGCGCCTGGGTGGTATGCACAGAGAGAGAGTGCAGTAACAAAATGTATGGAGTGTATGACTATGAGAGGCGCTGGAGCGCCGCGTTGTATGAGTATGGGAAGGGTCGCGTGGTGTGAGAATGTGATTCGGGCATCGACGCAGACCGGGGCAGCGTTTAGGCCGACGGATAGCCGACGCAAGCTCTCGGGGCGTGGTGCCCTCTGTGTGCTGCGGGAGCCGGCGGGGATCGTTGCCGCGGCGGTCTCGCAAGGAGCGCCATGCACGATTCGGGCCGGGCCCCGTCCTGTATGGTCGGTGCCGTGCCGTGGCACAAGGGGCAAATGGCACGATTCCGGGGGAGGAAGGCCAGGTCGGACCTTCGCCCCCTGGCGGGCGCGGGGCTCCGACCGGGGGAGGTTGGGTCATCGTGGCGGAGACCGAAAGGCTCCGTGCAGAGATGGCACCTGGAACCTTGGCCCGAGTATGCCTTCTCCCCAGAATCGAAAATGCCGGACGGACCCAACCAACAGGAGACAGACCACCAATATGCATTGCTTGGCTTTGCGAAGCCGAGCTGTAATGACAGTGTATTTCCGCACTGAGGCTCGAGTACAGTGGACAGTTAGCCATAGTGATGGCGAATGGTATACGGTGTAGAGGGATGGCAGATCTACCATCCCTCACATTGTATCGTGGGGGCACATGAGCAATAGATTATGGGGTTTGGCAGTGAGAACTAGCCAGGGCGGGCTAGGATAATTGTTAGGGACTTAGAAGTGACTTTAGGAGGCCGAGATTTAAGTAGTGACTTTTGTACCGGTAGAGGGGACGTAGAGAGATTAGGTGGATATTAATGATGAGGGAAGTGCTTAGTGTAAGGGAAGTGCTTAGTTAGTGTAAGGGAAGACGGGAAAGCACTAGTATTAGAGGGAAGTAGTTAGTCAGATGATGCTGTTTGTGTGGAGAAATTGTGTGTGAGTATGAGGATGTGCTTTAGGCGCAAATGAGGAATTGGGAATGAGAATCTTTGTGGTGAGCGCGATCAAATGAGGCATTGGTCGATAATGGTTGTGTGTGTGAGTATGGGAAGGAACTTGGTGAAATGAGGCAATGGTCTGGGATGACCGAAGAAAGTGTATGGCTGGAGTATTGTGGACAAGTGTAAGTTTATTGAGTGATTGGCTTGCATGGGGTGCAAGTGAGAATACCTGGTGGTGTGGAATAAATGATGTGGAGTAAATGGTGTGTGGAATGAGTGGTGTGGAGTGCATGGTGCGAAGGAGTGGATGTGGGAAGATGGACCCCTTCACGAATACCCAGGGAGGGTAGTTTAAAAGTAGGTAGAGGGAGTAGGTAAATTGTTTGGATATTGACATCTGTTGTGCGAGTAGTAGCAAGTTGTTGCTTTGAGGGGTGCATGAGTGAGTGGAATGGCTGGGCGTGTGAGCTTAATTGGTAAGTATGGTTAAATGGGCACTTCGCCACTGGTAGTCTGTCGGCCAAGTGATGCCGCAGGTAGGCTCTGGGAGCCAGTTGTGTAGTGTTCAATGGGGCCCGAGGATCCAAAGGAAGGACCCGGGTAGCCCAATGCCAGAGAGGGCATTAGCAGGGTGAGAGAGCCAGGAGGGCCTTCCCCAGTGTAGGGTAGTCGCAGGAGCTAGGCAAGCTCGGGTGGCGACTTCAGTGGCGGAGGTGTGCAGGTAGGTAGACCTGCTGGTAGAGCCACACGACCCAGCCCCAAAATTGTGCGAGGGCACAGTAGGAAAAAATTGGGGAGTGAGACCCCAAAATTGGAAGAGCACCACAGGGATGGTCAATAGGAATTGGTTTTTAGAACCACATAGAGTAAAGATGGCCAATTGGATTGGCAGGGCAAGACCCTGGGGAGTTTAAATGAGTTAATGTCATTAGAGTATAGTTAGGATGAAGTCTCTTCGCACCATACACATCCACTCACCAAGGTGACCGGACTCCACACCAGGTTTTTGCAAATGTTGGGAATGAAAGACGCATCATGACGTGGGTGAGACATTGTATTTATTCCATCCCTTCCTTCTTGGGAGGGATTGGAAACGAATTTGGTTTAGGGGGAGATATGGCAGACAAGACGGTAGAGACGGAATTTGTAAAGTGTAAATACGGGGAAGGGCAAGGGTAGTGTAGGTTGACATGGGGTGTGACAAACGGCTAGGGACGAGCTTTCTCCGCTCGCTCACCCGCGCCCCTCATATTGCATTGCCTTGCATGATGTGTACCCTTGAGCCCTTTCCCCCACTAACCTCTGCTTTGTCTTTCCTCCCCACCCATGGACCCATTATCTTTTGTTGAGGGGAGTGTGCACTGTGCAGGTGCCCTGAACCGTGCGGCTGCACCTTTGTGCTGCACCCTGCTGCCTGTTGCCTGCACCGGTACACCATATGGACCACACGTTCTGTGGCCTGGCACCTTTGCTTGAGCAGACAATTGCTGCAAGCATTATCTTGCTCCTGTGGACCACTGTTTTAAGTGGCCTCGATGCCATGCAGTCGGACCACCTATGTTGGCCCTGCTGGCCAAAATAAAAAGCGGACATGGTTTGTGCACTTTTTATTATTATTTTGGTGTGCCAGGAAAAGAAGATCTCCAAATTATTACGGCACACCGAGGAAGAAGAGGAGCAGCCAAGATACAACGGCCCAGCAGCCAAGCCAGACCAAGACGTCATTCATTATTATTGAAATGTGATGATTGTGCATTTTGGTGCCTTTTTGTGCATTTTTTTATATTTTTGTGCATATGGGTGTATGGTGTATTGGTGAAGTGCAGTGCATTCTGTGTTTCCTCTTTTCAAAATTTCTTCTTTTCCCACAAAAGACAGGTCCTGGGTTGTAGTATTGTAAATAATTAGGGTTAGTCTTGTAAATAACATGCTCCCCACCGGCTTTGTGTATAGTTTGCGAATTCTTTCCGTAATTCGGTTAATTGTGGGCGTGAGTCTGATAGTTAGTACACAACGCAGTAGGTGGGACATATCTAGTGTTTAAAACTGTTGCACTCAGGGTGTTAGGTTAAATGTAGAGGGAAACTACACCTAAGTGTCACACTAATTGTTAAAAAGTAGTCCTGACCCTTGCATCAGAACCGGTCGGGCTCACTTGTGTGTGGGTCCGGCTCGGGGACGAGCCTGGCAAAGGAGGGTTGCAGTGTTGCGGTAATGAGAAAGTGTACATATTTGATTAATAAAGGTTAAAGGTTTTGCCCCCATAGTTAACCCACATGCAACACGTAGGTCACCTTAGAACGTTAGTTATTTCATAGTATATGTGAGATAAGGCCATTTCCAATAGTGATACCTGCGTTGTGTAAAAGAAATAAATA